>NW_007729276.1:7530-27563 GCF_000696425.1 Galeopterus variegatus | reverse complement strand
TGCTCACTCATATGTGGGAGTTAAGAGAGAAAGAAGGAAGGAAAGAAAGACCACAGTGGTGTGTTGGTCTTACAGAGGGAGAGAGCATTCCTTGGACTACGAAGTGGTGTTGGGGGGGGATGGGAGGGAGGATAGGGGATAATTGAGTGGGGACATGGGGTACAAAAGTAATTTCTGGTAATGGGTATGACCCCAGTATGAATCTAGCCCTCACATCATGGGCAGGAGGGGTGACAATTAGCTTTGTATCTCATGAATATTCATAATTTAAAAAAAGAAAAAAGAAAGAAAGAAAGAAAAAGAGCCTTCTTTCTCCCCATCTCCCAGCTACCATGATGTGGAAAGTAGATTTAGCTTCGGGGTAACTCTAGAGCAATGTAAATTCAGAAGGATATTGCTCTCCCTCAAGTTTAATTCCACAATCTTGCTCATGTCTAAATATTGGGACCCTTGACTTCTGTGATGTTTTCTTCATCTCCCCCTTCTCTTTTCATTACTTTTCATCTTCTAACCTGTTTTGGGTACACAACTTTGTATGTTGCCTCAATTTCTTCTGTGGAATGTGTAGCATACAAATAACAGTAAGTAATCCGAATAATAATTTCGTGGTCTACAATTTTTATGAGTTCAACACTGTTGTACATGAACTTAATTTAAACTATTACCAAAGGTATTCAACTTTCTCCTATTTCCGTGGTATATTTTGCACTTTTTCTCCTTGATGTTGAAAATATTATAGTTTGCTATTTTTCTAATAGTAAAAAAAAAAAATGATGGTAAAAATACAACAAGTAAAAATTAGAAGACTTTTCATATGGAAGTAATGGATTTTGATAATCAGAACAACAATCTATTAATAATTATTGTTTACAAATAGGCTTTTATGTCATGAATTTCTTTTAATAAAACCATCTGGTGATGTATTTAAAATTGTCCCAAATATGAGCGTTGGCAAAGGGAAGATGCTAAAGGCCCAAACTTGTTAGGTCACAAGAGTAAGTTTGGACAATAAGAACCATCGAGAAAATTGGAATTTACCTTCCTCATTTTGTTCATATTTTTCTCTCTTNATAAGAACCATCGAGAAAATTGGAATTTACCTTCCTCATTTTGTTCATATTTTTCTCTCTTCCCCATTGACGAGATGACCAAGAAGATGATGATGTGACAAGGCCTATGCATGAAAGTTACGGGACGTAGGATAGGGCATGAGTCCTTGAGAACGATTTTGTATTCCTTTTAGGAAGGGGATCAGAAGAGCATAGTAAGATCTTCTGATAAGATCTTTACAGGTACATATGCAGTTGCTAATGGTTTTGCATAGCTGACTAAATTTCAAAGTTGTGTAATAAACTGTGTTATTTTCAAGCAAATTTCTCATACTTTAAGACCTATTGGTAATTATTTTCTATTTGAAGTTGAAACATTGTGAAATGCATAAGAGCTTGTGTGTTGGGTAGTGTTTTGCACAAACCAGGAATTCACTGTGAGTCTGTCTGTCAGGACACTTGGGGCACTGTGAAACTAGATGACTTTTTTTCTCTTTTACATAAAAAAAAAAAATGTTTGTAGCCCTAAGTAAGTCATATAACTGTCACAGACACATAGTCTGTGTCTACATGCTGCCAGTACAACCATGAGGGAAGTGAAAAATTGGATCAAACCAGTGATTTATTAGACGTTTTATTGAATTCAATTTCTTTCCTTCTTATTTTAATTTTGTTTCAGTCTTTCCCTTACACAGTGAAATAGGTTCATATGTGTAAATACCCAGTTTATGTTTTTCTAACAGGCTTTTTCTTTCCAGAACACTGGTGGTATACTTCCCACTTTAAAATTTTATAAATAAATAATTGGGTTGACTTTATTTTTACACTTTAGATTCAGGAGTATAAATATTTTTAAATGAACATAAATTATGAGTTCAAAGACCAATCGATTTATCTTCCTGAGGGTTTCTCAACCGACAGGATTTCTTCCTAAAATTTGAATAAATTTTGTATGATTTCTGACGTGCAACAAAAACTAGGCATGTCACGTTTGCATGTATGTGAGCCTCCTTTGTTTGTGAATGGGGTCTTTTCCTGCAGACGTGGGGGGTGAACAGTTTACAATTGCTCACTAACGAATGCCTGCCAATGCCTGGTGAGGAAATATACATCTAGACAGATTGAAAAACTTGCTTAAAAAATAAAGTTTAAAATCCGCTATCCATTATAGAATATTTTTATAGATCCCAGCATTAAAAAAGTGGACAGAACTGATTCTTCATCTTCATCTACCCCAATTAAAGTGTACTTTGTTTCACTTATTCTGGTAGCATTATGCTATCATAATGGTTTATACTTCTGAGATATTTGAAAATTTGAAAAATTTTATGAAAAAATTAAAATGTCTGGTTTTTACCATTAAAATGCTATTAAATCATGCCCAGGACTGAAGGTGAATTACTGACAATTAAGGAACTTAAAAATGTTGTAAAAGGTTTATTATCCTAAAGGAAGCTCTAATATTTCCAATCTGAAAATATTCATAAGTGCTGATCTTTTTTGTGAATGCAAAATAATTTGACTAAGTATAGTTTAAATAAGGCTCATAATTTACTTGTACATGAAAAATAGAGCTTGCTGGAATTGTTGGCTTCTACAGAGGCTGTTTTGATGTTAATTAGAGACAAACTAAGATACTATCTATCTCAAAATCTTTAAAAATCTGAGTGTCTAGAAGACTCTAGTACATCCAGGTATGAAGATAGTAGAAAATTTAGTGGACTTGGATTTTTCATGTGACATCAAGTCACATATTTTGACTATTAAAAAGTTTCATTTTTTTTCTTTTTGAGACCCAGATACACCTCGGACAAATGAATGATTTTTCTGAGTAGAGTTTTACATAAACTAAGAAGATCTTACTGAGTGATCCTAACTCTGAATTTAAGTCACTGGAACTTGGGCGTAAGTAGAGTGTCGGTATTAGAAGCTGCAGTCATAGTAGACTGACGTAGTTGCCAGGCTGGTCAAGTCACTGCAGTCATGAAAGGTCAAGGGAGGGACAAACCTGAGAATTTAGAATAATAAAGGAACCAAAATGAAAATATCAACTATATTTGATTCTTGGAACTTATTTGAATGACTCTACAATTGGTATAACACCTTGATATCTTAAAGTCACCAAATTAGGAGGGCAATCTTTTTATAATGAAGATATAAATATTCAACCCTGATATATTTCCATCTAGTAAAATGAAATATTTAATCAGAATTAACTTTTGTTAAAAAAGGAAGTCTTTTAATCTGGTATGCATGTTAAAACTAAAAATGATAGAAATCCTTAATAATTTTATAACTGTTATGAGAAATTAAGTCCATAATTGCATATAGGAATTGACCCATAATTAAGTAATTAATTACTTATGGACTTGACTAAAATTAAAGAATTATATGGAGATGACTCTATATTATGTCATATATCCTAACATACCATTTTTATTGTTGAATTAATTCTTCCACATTAAAAATAATTGAGGTACCAGATCCTAAATACACATTATAAATTTTTTTAAAAGGAAGAAAAATTATAATTGATGAAGCTCTAAGTAAAGAATGTGAATACCAGAACCTATAGCTATTAGTATAACTATAGATTGGTCTTATATTTTTCTTTCTTTCTCTCTTTTTCTTTCTTTCTTTTTTTCTTTCTAGCTCTAATAGACAGTGATTGGTTTTAGAAATATGCTTCCAAGATGCTTTGGCTAATATCTGCAACTTTTTTAAAAAATACTTTTTTTTACAGAATGAAATCAATTTGTACTACCCCAAAGAGATCCATCCTATCATTATAATTTGTTAAAAGGATTTTCTATTAAGAGGCTGTTAGAATATCTTATATTCTAGAAAGACATCTAGGAAAAGTTATATTTTATTAGCTTGTTTAACTTCATTAAAAAGAAAAATTAAGGTTTTGCTGGTATTAAGACCAGCATTAACATTAAAATTTAATATGTATTTTGATCTTCAAATGTCGTTGTAGCCTGAACCTGATCATACACTCTTTTATACTTATTTTTTCTGTTTCATCCGAATCTTTCTTCCACAGGTCAAAATACAAAGACTTTGCAAGAAGTACAAAAACAGCAGCTACAAATCTGTTGTTAAATTCATAATAATGAGAAACATATGGATTGATTCGCCCTAAGTACTGCAGTTTCACAATTCCGGGCAAGAAGGTGAGGATAGACATTTGAGGCCTTGTTTCTGAGTTCATCACTTTTTGGCAAGTAAGACAGGTTGCCAAAAATCAAAACATGTCAATTTANGACATCTAGGAAAAGTTATATTTTATTAGCTTGTTTAACTTCATTAAAAAGAAAAATTAAGGTTTTGCTGGTATTAAGACCAGCATTAACATTAAAATTTAATATATATTTTGATCTTCAAATGTCGTTGTAGCCTGAACCTGATCATACACTCTTTTATACTTATTTTTTCTTTGTTTCATCCAAATCTTTCTTCCACAGGTCAAAATACAAAGACTTTGCAAGAAGTACAAAAACAGCAGCTACAAATCTGTTGTTAAATTCATAATAATGAGAAACATATGGATTGATTCCCCCTAAGTACTGCAGTTTCACAATTCCGGGCAAGAAGGTGAGGATAGACATTTGAGGCCTTGTTGCTGAGTTCATCACTTTTTGGCAAGTAAGACAGGTTGCCAAAAATCAAAACATGTCAATTTATCTCTCAATAGAATTTTATTACAGATACCAGATTGTGTTAATTATGTGTTATAAGTGTTGTCTGGCAGAGTAGCCAGCTATTTATATTTTACATGTAAGTTTTCACATTTCTGTTTACCTCCTTTAGTTGGTGTGTAATTATCTAACAAGTTGCTTCAGTGATATCTAAGGCTTGAATGTAGTTGTTCCCACCTAGCACTATTTTGAGATTTTTAAGAGGCTCAAGAAACAAGACCCCTTTCCTCTTCCTTAGTTAAGAGAGAGAGACAGTAGAGGCAGCAAATTTAGGCAGATGGAGTTTAAAGTTTTTTTTTTTTTTTGTCTTTTTCCGTGTCCGGCAATGGATCGCAACCCTCAGTGTCGCCCCCACACTGGGCCAGGACCGGCAACGGGATCGCAACCCTCGGTGTTGCTCCTGCGCCTCGCTCAGCCAGTGAGCGGGAACCGGTCTGTATGTGGGATCCAAACCCTCGGGTTCCCACCCGAAAGACTTTGATTTATCATAGCAACGAACTTCTCAGTCCTCTGAACACCCAAACTGAACTTATCCATCTGCAATAAGCTACACTGAGTGGCCAGAGCCTCTCCTTGCACAAGGAATGCAGCTGATCTCGGCTCTCCACTTGCTCAAGACAGAGGAACAGAAGGGTCAGCAGCAATGAGTGTCCAGTCCCTCCTTCCAAGCTCACCGCTCTGCTCACCCACTCTGTTTCCCTGGGAGAGCTAAGGGTGGAACAAAGGGCCAGAGGTGTTCAGGGAAGCCCCTTATTATGGGTCAGATGTGTCCCCCAAAAGTTCATGTTTTGGAAACGACCCCCACTGTGACAGTGTTAATATGGTGGGAAATCCTATTATTGTAATTGAAAGTTGAGGCCTTTAAGAGGTGATTAGATTGTGAAGACTGTACCCTCCTGAATGGATTAATCCATTGATGGTCCGATGGGTGGTCATGGGCATGGTTATGATAGCTCTCTCTTGCTCAGCCCATTCTTGCCGTGTGACACCCTATGCCACCAAGAAGGCCCTCACCAGATGTGTTCCCTGGACTTTGGACTCCCCAGCCTCTGACACTGTAAGAAATAAATTTAATTTCTTTATAAATTATTCAATTTCAGGAATGTTGTTATAGGCAACAGAAATGAATTAATATGCCCTGTTCATGTTAACCAGAGGTGTAGGGGAGAAATAATCCTAAGAGGCCTCTTTAATTATTTTTTTTCTGGGGGTTTATCTTATCCAAGAACCACTTCTACCAAAGGAACTTCATTTATTAAGTATAATTTCCAATTTTAATTTATCAAGGCATATAAAACTAATTGCCAATTAGAGGGGATGAGCAAAAAATAACTCATGCTCACACAAATGAGTTAGTATTATTTTAAACAAAAGCAAAGAAATTTAGCATTTTATTTAGCTCAGAGAACGTCCATAAATTGCCCAATCAACTATGTTGTAAATTGTACAATCAACTATGTTACAGTAAAAATGAATAAACTAATTTAATTTAATATAATAACTTTCTCTACCAAAAAGAAAAAAAAAAAGCTGCAATGTATTCCTCTATATGACTGTACTACAATTGATCTGGCCAGTCCCTGTCGTATGCCATTTAGGTTGCTTTCGGTCTTGTGGACACACAGTTTATAAGTAACTGATAACTGATTTAGGATTTAAACCCTAGTCTATTTTATTCCAAAATGTGTGCTGTTTTTACTATACTACTACCAGAAAGAGAAAGCCAAATTCATGTAGGTATAAACTTTTATGTTTATTTATTGCATATATAATGAAGGAAAGGTAGAGCAATATTTTTTGCTATGTGATTAAGCATTTTACTTTGCTCTTAGTAAATTACTTTCCATCTCTCCTTGCCCACTCTTCCTCCCCATTTTTGTTAATATTATATTTTTAGTACTTCTATTAATAAGAACTTTTACAATTTTAAATATTACTTTAAAACTTATTTTTCTTGATCTATCAATTTTAGTTGATGTTTCTTGATGCCACTTTGTTACTTTTTATTTGTGCCATAATTTTTCTTAGACAGATTTTTGTTTTCCCCTGTGTTTCCAGTTGCCTTTGTTTTTTTTTCTATTACAATAAAAGAATTTTGTAACTTTACTGTATCACCATAATCATTCAAATTTTTAACTATAGAATTTACAAAAGTAATTCTTTGTGAAGACATTGTGCTTGGATTTAGGTTAACTGCCAACCTGAAAATACTTTTATTTACAATCTTGAACTAAATCTACTGTTTCTTGGATACTGTGTTTTCTTTTCTCTAATTTTGCTGGAGAATATTGTGATATAGGTTGTAATGTATGCTGTTGACTGTTTTTTTAAAATTTTTTTTCACAAACAGTGTGTAGAAAAAAACTTTCTAAGTCCTTGCACTTCTGAAAATACCCCCCCGCCTTTTTTTGATACTTAATCATTTCAGAGGATACAGAATTTTACGTCTGAAATTTTTCCCATCAAGACATTTTAAAGTCTTTAGGCATTTCTCCATTTCCTTATAACTTGTAGTGTTGCTAATTGGAAATCTGATAACAATCCAACTTATTTCATTATTTGTAACTTATTGTTTCTCTTTCTCTGCTTAAATGAACTTCCTTATTTTTCTGTGTCCAGTTGTTGATGAAGAGTCCTGCAATCAGTTTCCTTATTTAACATCCTGATACTCTTTGGACTTTTCTATGAATCAAAAGTTACTTTCTACCATCTGCTACCCCCTGTGCTGCAGCCTATTACCTATTTATTCTGCCCTGTGGCTTTTTAAATGGGTTTATCCTATAGTTCCACGATCAGAAATTCATCACAACCTCAAGTTTACTCAGGGTCTCCATTTTCATCCCTAGCTCTGTAGGAAATTTTTTCCTTTTGTAAACATTACTGTCATTTCAGTGGAAAATGAGGAGGGAAAGTAAGTGTACAGGCATGCTTGGTCAACCGTGTTGAACTGGCATGGATAGGATTTGGGTAAGTCATAAATAAAGGGAGGATAAGTATTATAGGAAATCCTTAACATGGACACCATCCAGCAATTCTTTTAAATTTCCCAAATCTGTTAGGTTTCCTTTTTGTTCCACTTACAATTTTAAAACTTGTTTAATTCCTCAGATTTCTGACTTACCACCTTCCCAATCATTCTAGCCCTTCCTCAGAGAAAATCTAGAATTAAAGTAATTTTGTAAAGCTCCCATCTGTGAATCTATACCTTGCCTGTGTGCACGCACAATCTTTTCTTCCTTCCATATGTTGTATTTGGAAAAGGTGTTCTTTCTCTTAGGTAGTCATTCCCCTGTGCTCTGGATCCTATTCTCTCCTACTTCCACATGCCCACTTCCATCATCATCCCCATCTTCTGCTCCTTCTGAAACTTTTCCTCCACACTGCCTCCTTCACATCAACATACGCAGATGCTCATCAGTCATCGAACCCAGCCGCCCTTGATTCGTAGTATCCAGCAGCTATTCCCGTATCTCTCACCTTCCTTTCATAGTCACTTTCTAGAGTGCTATCTATACTCTTTGTCTCCCCTTTCTCACTTTTATTCATAATATATAAAAACATTAATTTTATATATATTCTATAATATAAATTATTTTATATATATACTCTAACATGTACGTATGGTAACCCACTATACATGAAGTGTTATAGCTAGCTTTTTTCACTGAACAATTTCTTGGAGGCAATATGAAAAAAGCAGTTTTTAAAAGCTGCAATGGATTACATTGTATATTGTTGAATATACTAATCATCCTGATTTGAACATTACAGACTGCACACAGATATTGATATTCAACTCTATGCCCTACAGATATGTACAATCAACTATGTTACAGTAAAAATGAATAAACTAATTTAATTTAATTTAATAACTTTCTCTACCAAAAAGAAAAAAAAAAGCTGCAATGTATTCCTCTATATGACTGTACTATAATTGATCTGGCCAGTCCCTGTCGTATGCCATTTAGGTTGCTTTTGGTCTTGTATTATTGCAAACATGAATGCAAAAAATGTTGATGTCCATGTGTCATTTTGTGCATGCATGCCTATATAGAGAGAGTAAATTTCTCAAAAGTCAAATTGCAGGTTGAAGGATATGTGTCTTCATATTGACAGATATTGACAAACTGCTTCCCATGGAAATTATTCCAATATCTTTTCCCACCAGCAGTGTATGAAAGAAACTGTTTCTCACACTCAGGTACTTCTGATGATGACTCTCCCGGCTTTCCTATTCCTTCCTTTCCTCCTCCTGTCCAATCTCCTTTGTAGTCCTCTCTTCCTCTTTCATTCAGTATTGATGTTTCTCAATCTCTCTCCAAGACCTCATGCTCTTTTCACTCTACACACTTTCCCAGTGCAATAAAGCTCTTTTGGCTTTATTTCCAGTCTATATATTGAAGACTCCCAAGTCTTTATCTTGAGCCTGGATGCTCTTGTGGGCCATATGTTAAATTGCCTCTCCAATATCTTCACTAAGATGTCTTTCAGGTGCAGACTTAATGAGTCTGAGACTAAATTCCTTTCCCCCCGAAGCTGTTGTAACTTTCAGTGGTCCCTGGTTCAGTTAATGAGAGTTTTCCTTGAATCTGACTTTCTCTTTGCAGTCCCCTCTCTTCACCCCCCACCAAATACCCAATAAGACTCTGTGTTCAGCTGGTTCTATTTTTCAAACATTTGTCGAGTCAATCTGTTTCTCTGCACCGTCTCTGCTACTCCCTCATCCAGCCCAACACTAACTCCTGTAGAATAATTTTTATGACCTCTAACTTATATATCTGCCCCTAGTGCTCCCCTCTCGTCCAATCTCCAAACTCCAATTACAGTGATTTTTTTTTTTTTTTTAAGTGAATCTAGGCATTTCACATTCTGGCATAAAATGTTTCAATAACTTCCCAGTTTCCTTAGGGAAAAGTGCTTCTCTGTCCTCACATTATTTCACTATGAGATCTAGCCAAATTGAACCTTATGCCTTCTCTTATTTTCATAGCTTCTTGGGCACGCTGTTCTCTCTGCCTGGACCATACTTTTTTCCACCATTAAATTGCAACTGAAATGTCATCTCCTTAGAGCGGCCTTCTCTGGTTTCTATAAAATGTTAGGTCTCTTTGAACTTTCCCCATCATGATGATTTTACATTTGATTCTAAATGCTTGCTTGATGTTTGTATTCCATTTTAGAGTATGTTTCACGATACCAAGGACTATTTTTTTCTTTCTCACCAATGTATTCCTAGTGCTTAGTTAGTACAATGCCTCATAGATAGTAGACACTCAATGAAAGTTTATTTAAATATATGAATGAACAAATGATTAATTATGTGTGTCAGTAGACATAAGATAGGTAAAAAATAAGACAGAAACATCAACTTATCTTCTCAGAAACATGGGTGGAGTCATGCTGATCTATTCATTTTAGATTCCCTGTGTTTCACAGCACACATTTCTCAGATGTCTGGTGGATGGTGTAGATGTGTTGTCTGTGGCCTTGGAACATAGTGGGACAGCAGATTCATCGGACCTGCACTGATTTTATCCTCATTAGCATGGCTCTGTAAGGAAGATTAGTATTGATATGCAGCTATAAATTTCTAACAAGTTTAATTTATGTAAAATTTTGTGAACTATATGCAGAAAACCATTCCTCCGTGAGGGGTTAACAGATGATTTTTGACGTTTACTATTGTTATTGCCAAGTTTTAATAAACTGCATAGAAATTGTCTCGAATCCCTTATAGGACCAACTATTTTACTAAGTTAATGTTTTTTTCTTTATGGCGCCTGCCAAAAGTAGGAGTAAAAAATCTGGATTACTTGGCATTTATTGAGTAAATAGCATTTCATTTTTACACAAATGTTGACATTAATTAAGTCTTCCAACATCTGGGATGTAGGTAAGTGGTCTGCTAATTTTGCAGAGGAGGAAATGAAATCACAGTGGCCTGGCAGTTCGCCAAGGTGACTGAACAATTCAGTGTCAGGACTGGGAGTACTACTCAGGAATTTTTGGCTGTGAATCTTCTGTTCAACTAAACTACACTCAGAAGGGAAAAGCAAATTGGGAATATATTCCTGTTTTTATGTTTTCTATCAAACCTGGAAGGCCTAGTATTCTCATGAGAATTTCTGTTTCCAATCTCAATTTTACAAGTGAGTGCACCCTGGTGAGTACCACATGTGCACAAACAATGTCATTCATACGTGTGAATCAGAATTTTGAAAAATGTTTTTATGTTTCCTTCCTTTTTTCTTTGTTTTATCTCTCTCTCTCTCTTTTTTTTTCCTTGAAAATTTATTTTGGTCCACGGTGACTAATCCTTTAAAGAATATCATTGCAATTATAAAGTGAAGGCTGTGCTAGCCAAGTAAATGTCACACTTTTTATTTCTAAACATCGTTTTGTAGTATGTACTACTTTGGTCATATTATGTAAATCAAGAATATAAGATATAGAGCTAAAAAAATATCATATTGAACAGTGTGGTAAATATAGTTCACGATAGAGTATTGTTCAGTTCGAAATTGCTAAGAGAGTAAATTTCAAATGATCTTACCACAAAAAATGTTAAGTATTTGAGGTGATGGAGATGTTAACTACCTTCACTTAATTATTCCACATTGTGTTCATACATCATAGCATCACTTTGTACCCGCTAAATTTATGCATTGATAAATTGTCAATTTATAATAAAAATATTTTCAAAAATGCTTGTCCACCTTTGAAAGAATAATTGCATCATTATGGGTATAATGATTAGGAGCCTAGACTCTGATGCAAGATGGCCTGGGTTCCAATTCCACTCCTGCTACTGACATGCCCAGTGACCCTGAGAATATCTTTTAACCTCTCTGTGCTTCAATGTCCTCATCTGTAAAATCAGGGTATTAATAATGTTCACCTACCTGATGGGTTATTGTGAGGATTAAATGAGTTAGTCTGCATAAAGCATTTAGAAAGGTGCCTGGCGCACAGTTACATAACATAATTTTCAGTTATTAATATTGTTTGAGGTATAATTGCTATATTTTGTATTTCTAAAATTTATCTTAGATAAATGTTACATATGATATAGAACACATTAAGTGCTGAAGGGAAAAAAGTGTTAGAGGAAGAGAGGGAGATGCAGTTTGGCAGAAGGCCAGGTTCCCATTTGTAGCTTATTTCTGTAACATTTCCATAAACTTCCCTTGAGTACAATGAAAAAACTGTGTAAAGTAATACTGCTGGCTTTGAATGAACCCACAGCACAAGGGAATTCTCACAGTAAATTGAAGAAGCTGGCTAAGAATGCTCAGCTACTTTTCCCTCGCAGAATGAATACAGGAAAATGTGGGCATATCATTTTTAGCATATTTTAAAATTGCTGTCAGACATTAGGCAATTTTGCTAAACATTTGCCAGGGGAATGGCAAGCTTGGCTGTGCTTTACATTTTATTGAGCTTCATGAAAGCCTGGTATGTGAGGAGGAGCTGCCTTTATTCTGTCGCTTTGGAGACAGAGATAGCTTACTAAAGATAGCTGCTCCTTAATAAATAAGAAAATGTTTGTAGGATGTGTGCTTTCAAGGTACAACCAGAATCCCAAAAGCAGGATTTAAGGAAGAGAAAGCATACTTTTTGATTCAGTATTCATCAAAAGGCTTAACAGTTAAAAATACAATTCCAAAAAAAACCCCAATAAAAATACAATTTTACATAATATTTGAAAAAGGTGTATAAAAATAAACAGGAAAACAGTGTATTCAGGGTAGAGAATCATGCAAAAACATATTGGGAAAAATTCTATAATATATACTTAAATATATAATAATTTGCAACTTGAAAGATACTCTAAATTTAGAGGTTTCACTCAATTTTTTATTATCAGGGACAGATTAGCTATTGTCTCCTTGAGTTTTTGCATTCTCTTTTAAGAGTTGTGAAAAACATGGATCTCAGTCAGTTTAGTGAGGTAGAACACAGGGTGTTTGGTGAAAGAAAAAAAAAAAAGCTGAAATGCAACTGTTCATCATGACACAGGACACTGTCTTGATAAAGTAGGTTCCTAGTTTCTCGGCGCCACAAAAAACTGGAAACTACTGTGTCTCACTGAGCATTCATTTTGCAAAGTTTCCTACAAAGTTTTCTACAGGCATGGAAATTTATTTATCCATTTGTATAGTCATTTATTTATTTATATTGTGTGATTTTATTTATGTGAAATGTGAAGCATACGCAGGTCCATGGAGACAGAAAGTAGATTGGTGGTAACCAGGAGCTGCGTTGGAGGGTGGGAGAACCGAAATGGGGAATAAGTGTTAACGGGTGCAAGGTTTCTTGTGGAGGGTGAAGAAAATCTTTTAAAATTAGGATATTCAGACATGGAAATTTAAATGATGAATAAAGGACCTCTCGATTCATCCCATACTGTCTTCTTTGGAATTTTGCTTGCCGTACTTCACCTTCAAAATGGAAAACCGTGCTTGTGAAACATCTGGTAAGTGGATTTGTGCTTTCAAAGAACAGTTCAGAAAATGTAATGGTTTTTCCAAGTATGCTAATAGGAAAAAAACTTTCAACAACTGTATGCTATTTTTAGGAAGGAAACACTATTTTAGTGCTTTAAGAATCATTCAAACTTTTTGGTCAGTTTGCAATTAAAGTTGAACTAGATGCAATTGAATATAAAGGAGTGAATAAAGTAAATCTTATCTCTTCCTATAGTCAAATGTAAGATCTTCTCTGGGTAGCACTTTGTTAGTCATTAGATAATGATTCTGTGCAGCCTAAAAAATAAAACTCCATTTTGACTCTTTTGCTAATTTAATCTAGTTCTGCTTTCAATAATTATGTCTAATTAGTTAAATACGCATAGGAAATTCAAACTTTAGTTGAAAAAACTGACCCTATTTAGAGTTAGCTCTATTCTCTTATGAGCAGTGAATTGAAACTAAGTCTCTTGATCCATCTTTCTTTAAATTCATGCAATGATTTAGGTGGTCCTTGGACCAGCAAAGGAGCTCGTTGGAAACACAAGATCTTGGGCTCCACCTCTGATTTTCTGAATCAGAATCTGTGTTTTATCAAGATCCCCACTGAAGGTTAAGAGCTGCTCTAAGTGACTAGCACCTGGAAGAGTGTCTGGCTAAAAATAGGTGCTCAATAAATGTGTTGATTGGTTGGCTGACAACATAAATGAATGATTTCATAAAATAAATGAGAGACTGGCCTAATAGGAACTTGGCAAAGACAATTAACAGCAACATGCTTCAACAAAAAATGCTAATCAGTGCATAAAACTTGATATTTTAGTCTGTAATAGCCTAAGTAGGTACAATGTTCATTCCCAAGGAAATGGACAGATATTTGAAGCAGTCTTGTCATGAATGAAGCAGGATTACTTTCCTAGAATCTGGGACTGAAAATCATTTCTAATGATTCTGGGAGAAATAAAAGAAGTAAAGAACTCTAGATTGACCTTAAGAGATATCTCTAAGAATGTTTATAAATTTTGTCATTATGCTTGTAGAATTGATGAACTTTGACACTTTTTTTTTTTTTTTTTTGGTGGCTGGCTAGTTTGGGGAACTGAACCCTTGATCTTGTTGTTAGAAGGCTGTTCTCTAACAAGCTCAGCTAACCTGCTAGCCCTGAATTTTGACACTTTTTTAGCATGACTTTTTTCTGTCTGCCATGGTGGTGATAAATTGTTAAAATAGGTGACTTGATGGTGATTAGTGCAGTACGTGAATATTGCCATGTCGTATTGGCCTATAATTTGAAATGACCCTCTCAAATCCCCTTGAGTTGGTTGCAAACTTTGAGTGGGTTTTCCTATGGGGAGAACCTGTATGCACCAATGCTGACCTTGCTTTCCAACTACCCTCTTTTTAACACACAGCCAAACTAGGAGTGCATTCTGACTGTGGGACAGAACACAAGCCAACTGGCCCCCGTGGGATTCAGACCCATGGCTCAAGCCTTACAAGTGCAGGACTCCACCTAGCTTAGCTTTTTGGCTACAGTGTATGCCAAAAGACGGTTTACTCTACTGAGCAGAGGAAAGAAACATGGCCAGTGTGTGAAATGGAGGATGTAAAACAATACACACAACAAAACATTCTGCTGTGAGTACCATTATCTTTGCAGACAATAGAATCAGTATTTCTCAAGGAGACATAGTAAATTCACCACCACATCATATGGCATGATAAAATGCTGTAGTTAAGGGGCCGGCCCGGTGGCGCACAGCGCTAGTGCGCCGCTTGGGAAGTGCGGCGGCACTCCCACCGAGGGTTTGGATCCCACGTACAGACCGGTTCCCGCTCACTGGCTGAGCGAGGCGCGGGGGCAACGCCGAGGGTTGCGATCCCGTTGCCGGTCCCGGTCCGGTACAGGGGCAACACTGAGGGTTGCGATCCGTTGCCAGACACGGAAAAAGACAAAAAAAAAAAAAAAATGCTGTAGTTAAGAATATTTATTGATTCTGTAACAATGGATCAGATGACTGGAAAAGTCTGTTTTTGTGTGATGGTAGCTTTTAAAATTTTTTTCTTTTTATAATAATTAGCTAATCCTAGAGTCATTTCCTTGCTTAAAAATATAGGTTGCTGTGAGAATCAGATACAATAATTATACTATTGTACTATGACTTTTCTTAAACTGGTTAGCCAAAAATTATTAAAATATTTACGGAGAAGAAAGTAAAGATTTCTCTTTTGGATATTGAACAAAATAAAAATAAAACAAAACACACACAGCATGCAGCCCAGATGCCGTCAATGTGTAGCTGCTAAGTAAAATAAAGTGGTAAAAGAAAAACTTTAGACAAATTAAATTTAGGAGAGTTTACCTGAGCAAAGGACAATTCATGAATTGAGCAGCACTCAGAACCAGGAGAGGTGCAGGGAGCTCCTCCCAGCAACAGGAGCAGGCGAGATTTATATAGAGAAAAAGTGACATACAGAAACAGCTTGATTGGTCACAGCTGTACATTTGCCTTATTTAGGGACGGCATGATGTGGCATTTACCTTTTATGGGTGTGGTTTAATCAGTTGGCAGCCTGTGACCAGCTGAAGTTCAACTGCTGTGATCGGCTGAGACTCATCTATTTGTTACAAGAATATACTCTTCCTGAGGATTCAAAATTTGGAGGCTGCTTGAGACCAAATTTTATTTAATTTAACAAAATTTGATTCCAAAAATAAGATGCTTGACTCTATATTATATTATTATCACCACTACTTTTATTTTATACATTTCAAAATATTTTCAAAGATTTTCACATTTAAAATCTATTTTTAATCTCTTTAACATACCCTGAAGGACAGTCATTGCTATTCCAACTTAACTGATGCAGGAAATAAGACTCAGAATGTGTGTAATGACAAAGTGAATGTGGAATTCAATTTCCTCAACTATAGAACAACGTGTGTCCTTTAAATTTTTTTTTTTACATTGTTCAAAGTGCTTACTTGAAAATAAATGATACTAAAAAATATTTTTAGTTCCAGGCTCACTGAGTATTATAAAAATGATGTAAATAAATTATCCATCACTACAAAATGTAGTTTAACAATGGAAAATCAATATTGCAATATATATATATATATATCAATGAATAGTGATCTTAATTAACAGATACATTTAAGAAGTTATTCATTTGTGGTCATGAAAAATTAAGGATTGATGGTGTAACTCTTGCTTAATTAACAGTCATGTGCAACCCTATGTCACACTCCTTGTTAGTAATACACATTTTTCATCTCCACCCTTTCTCCATCCCAGGTGTTCCGCCAGCCCCACAACCAAGCTCCTGGAGGAGAAGGGGTCTTAGCTGCTGCTATGGCTTGAATGTGTCCCCTCCAAAATTCAGATGTTGAAGCTTAATGGCTAATGTGATAGTATTAAGAGATGGGCCCCTTAAGAGGTGATTAGGCCATGAGGAACCCTCCCTCACACTTGGGACTTAGGCCCTTATGAAAGAAAGATGCTTCACACAGCGTTTGGCCTTTGTGCCCTTCCGCCTTCTGCCATGTGAGGACACAGCATTCCTTCCTGCTGGAAGATGCAGCAACAAGACATCATCTTAGAAGTGGAGAACAGCCCCACCAGATGACCAAACCTGGCAGCCCCTTGATCTTGGATTTCCCGGCCACCAGAATTATGAGAAATAAATTTCTGTTCTTTATAAATGACCCAATCTCAGGTTTTTTGTTATAGAAGCACAAATAGACTGAGACAGCAGCGATCACAACATTTGTTCAGCATTGTTATGTGCCAGGTCCTTACTCAGCTTTTTTTATGTATCATTTCAGTTAATGTCCACAACATCTCTATGGAGTAAGCATTATTGTTTTTCCATTTTTATAGAAAAAAACTAAAAATTAGCCATGAAAGTGACATCAGCAAACCCATTGGCTGTTAGGTGGCAGAACTGGAAACAATGCTTGAACCTAGTCTTTCTGATTTCAAAGTCTCTGTCCCATCCTCTTTACATTACTGCTTTTCCATGGTATGTTCGCAAGGAATGAAAACAAAGGCACATCCTGCTGTTCCGGAGGTGAGGGACGTAGTTTTAGGTTCATTTACACCCCTGTTGTGAGAAAAGAATATGCTACTTGGTAGCTATTTTGCCAGGTCCAAAGCCAACTGCACTGATTTTAGAAGAAAAGAGCATTTGTCCACATAGCACCTGTTGGAGACCGGCTATCCTCCAGACTTGAGCTAGGTACATAAAAAGCTACAAGGAAGAACCAGACAGTCCCTGATCTTTTGTCTAATGTGGGAGATACATATGTTAACCAGTAAGGTAATAAATGCTGTGATTTAAAATTACAAAATAAAGCCCTTTGCAAACATGGTAGAGGAAGTGGTTAACTTTGCCTGAAGCATTCTGAAATTCTTTAGAGGAAAGACAAAACTCAAACTGTCTTAAAAGATAAAGAGGAATTACCAAGGTAGGTAAATCAAGGGGAAAGGCTGCGAGATTGGCATGCACAAGATGTAAAGGTCTAAACAGATGGTGAATTGAGAAAAGTGTAAGCAGCTTAATCCCAGAAGGATTAGGTCTTATTCCAGCTTTACAGAGAATTCACAGGTAATTTACCTGTACAATCTAGTCATGGTTATTTTAGAATGAAGAAAGGGTACATTTGATTTTGGAGGTAGGCCCGGTTGGGGAAGAAGAGTCCATACTTGGATAGGGGATGGGGAGGTTGGAGATCCTGAAAGGAGGTGGGGTTATTAAGTGGTCAACACCAATTCCCGAGTTACAATAGAATTAATCTGATCCTTGTAGATTTCTCTCTTTCTTTTTGTAATTTACTGAGGAGTTTCCCTGTTTGTGTAAACTTCAAAATTGAGCCTCACACCTGTCCCCATAAAAGGTCTCTAAGGAGTACGAGTGTCTTAGTCTGTTTTATGCTCCTACAACAAGATACCTCAGACTGTGTAATTTACAAAAAACTAGAAATTTATCCTCTCAGAGTTCTGGTGGCTGGGAAGTTCAAAATCAAGGCATTGGCAGGTTAAGGCCCAGTCTTTCTGCTTCTAAGATAACACCTTGAATGCTGTGTCTTCCAGAAAGGAGAAACGTGTGTCCTCATATGGCAAAAGAGCAGGAGAGAGAGAGAATCCACTCCTGCAAGCCCTTTTTATAGAAGCACCTATCCACACCTGTCACTAGGCCCCACTTCCCGACACTGTCGCCTTGGGAATTAAGTTTCAGCATGAGTTTTGGAGGGAACGAAAACGTTCAAACCATAGAATTTAGAGGACCTGAGAAAGGTAGATTCTTGCTCAGTTCCTTTCTCCCATATGACTTCATAAATACTCAAGTTGTTTATGTAAAAGTAATAATAATTATACTCGTAATAGTAATAACACCAACACCTGAAAAATGCTGGTGACGTACGGGCCAAGCCCTCTACCGCATCATTTCATTTGGTTCCTTTAGCAACCCCATAGGGTTGTGCTACATTGACCTCCCATTTTCTTGGAAACCGAGTCATAGAAGGGTTAAGACACATGCCAGGATCATGCTGTTTGTCAGGAGCAGAGCTGAGATTTCAGCTCAGGCCTGACTGAGACCCCTTCATGTAGTTGGCCTCTCCCATGTACCCCAATTATCCTGCAGCACAGTAGCAGTTATTCAATGTCATTAAATAAAACATTAAACTTCTCTATTAAGTTTTTGATGATACTGAACTTGTTTCACGTAGTTATCCCTGTCACAGATTATTGCTCACTCAGCATGATTGAGCAAATAGAATTTAAATCAGTTAAAAGGAACTTTGCCTACAAGCAGATGATTTGTGACTTTGTACAGGTTTCTGTAGTTTACGAACTGGAAACAGCCCTGTACTCACTCAGAAACTCTTTCACTGTTTGAAAATACATATCTATAAAATGCCATGACTTTTATCCCTTCAGAGTTGTCTAATCACAAGTGAAAATAGCCAGGGTAAGTCTTGATAGAACAGTCTGTGTTGGAGTTAGGACAGGACACTTTGGAGTACAAAGTTAACCCTGTGGACATTTAGTTTTCCTACAAAATCCTCCTGTATTTGCAGTCTTGAATACAGAATAATAGTGCAAGATTCTTAAGTATCTATCGCTAGGCTTCTGGAAACTAATTCAGATAAAATAAGAACATTTTCATGGAGTTTATGTATTTCCCAGAAGGTGAAAGTTAGATATTAACTATTTTAATGACTTTCACATTTATATTATTTTTCTATTTGAAAATGTTATGCAGCCCTAATATTTTCCTACAGTAATTTGATTAAAATTTAGTAGAATTTATGATGCAAAATATTTTGGGTTAGAAGGTACAAACACTGAATCAGAGTTTTCATATTTTTCTTTATTTTTACTTGCATATGTTGTTTGGATTTTTTTTAAAAAATTACAATAGCAAAACAAATGAACAAAAAGTCATGTAAGCCTGAACTTTATAAATGCCTTCGTAAAAATTTTCAGAAAAGGATAGCTTCTTTCTTAATCACAAAAGCATAGCTCCCAGATTATAAGGACCTTCAAGATCAGCTTGTCCAATAGCCTTAGAGAAAATGTTGCATTCTCTTACTGTGCGGGACCACTTGAACTGGTGGCATACTTATTTAGAAAATAACCTCATCTGATCTGAGAGAAAACTGACACTTCAAGTCAGCCTCAATGATAATTTGTTTCAATATTAAAACTAAACTTGAGTTGTCTTTTTATATGATATATATATATATATATATATATATATATATATATATATATATGCCAGCTTAAAAAGAGAACTTTAGTTTATAT
>NW_007729276.1:2149-6530 GCF_000696425.1 Galeopterus variegatus | reverse complement strand
ATATATATATATATATATATATATATATATATATATATATATATGCCAGCTTAAAAAGTGAACTTTAGTTTATATCCTGCCATAAGCTCCAAGACAATTTTCTCCATTCCCTATGGTTTGTAGATAATTTTCATTTATCTGAGCTGATGGTTATATAGTCCTGAGTTGAAGGCCAGTTATTATAGAGATGGATCTTGGAAGTTTACTTATTTCTAAGTCTGTTTCACCCTGTACTTTCATTGGATTCTTTTTTGTAAACCTGCTTTAAATATTATTAACATCAAAAAATCTTGTCTTGGTGTAAACATTACTTTTGTAACAAGAGGATCAGTGGATTTGACTCCTAATTGTGTTTCTTTACTGAAAGATGTGGGCATGCTTTAAGGCAAAGAATGTACCTAATATCTGTTTTGATGGGTAGAATAGAATCCTTTATATTCTAACAAAAGGACATTGAACAGCTCAGTTAATCTAGGGCTTGTTCTGTAGTCCTAAATCTACAAACCCTGCCAGTTCTCAACATCATAAGTAAATAGAAGACTAAAGACATTCTAACTCTTAAACAGTCCTATGCCAAGAAAAATAACACAAGTAGAAAGGAGCCAAGTGCAAACATAATTATATATCTCGTGTTCTCTGTGTTTTGGGTTTGGAACAGAACTGCTTCACAATCCACTGAGGGAATCTTACAGTTCTAAATGCATCAATGTAAGCCACCATTTACTGTTTCTATTCTGTGACAGCCTACCATTTTCAGCTCAAGTGATAGAGAGAAGTGAAATTCCTAACCACTTAATTTTCAGGCTATATTTATTACCCACCAATCAGAAACTACAGCAGTAACAAGAATTTCCTCACTTATCTGCAATTTTACTTGTGTTCTTTAAGAATATCTCTGCGCGTTAAAAAAAATCTCAGCAGCAGTGTGATACACATATTTTATCTATCTACCCTCTATCTGATCATCTGACATCTAGATAGCTGAGATAATAGTAATATTTGAAATCCAAAATTGTTAAAAAAAGAACAAATATTCTTATATTCTGAATTTATGTACAGAAAACGTGCTTAGCATTCATGAATATAGACAATCAATTTATACATAGTTCTTAATTAAGGTTCATCTTCATTAGCTGCAACACAGTATACCTGGACTAAGTACTTGACTGTGTTCTCTTGAGAGGAAACTAAATTGACATCGTAATATTGCTAGATTCTAAATTAGTCCAAATTCAAACAAAGGGTCCTGGTTAAACATGGAGTGTTGGTAACATGTATTTACCTCCTCTTTCTACTAAAACCTAAAGAAAATGAAAGTATTTTTTCCAAAAAGTGTATTAACTCATAAAGGCAATGGGGAGATTTCAGCAGGGAAAACATTTACACTAATTTCAGAAAGACAGAGTTGCAGAGTGATGTGTGACTTGGCAAAGCAGGAGAAAGTATAGAAATTATACTTTCAGAGGTGGCAGAGGTCACAATACCAATGAAGTTGTGTTAATTTGCTTTATAGAATCTCAGAAGGAGTTGTCATTTGGAGGCTGCTATGGATTAAATGTGTCCCCCAAAAGTTCATGTATTGGAACTTTGACCCCCATTATAGCAGTGTTGAGAGGGTAGGAAGTCCTATTATGGTATTTGAAAGGTGAGGCCTTTAAGAGGTGATGGGATTGTGAGGACGGTGCCCTCATGAGTGGATTGACCCATTCGTGGAGTCATGAGCATGGTTCTGATAGCTTTCTAAGGAGGGCAAAAGAGAAGGTTAGCTTTCTCTTCCTCAGGCCATTCTAGTCATGTGACATCCTGTATTGCCATGGTACCCTGTAGAGAATTCCTACCCAGAAAAAGGACATTAACAGATGCACCCCCTGGACTATCACCTTCCCAGACTCCAAAACTGTCAGAAAAAAATTTCATTTCTTTATAAATCACCCAATTTCAGTTATTTTGTTATAAGTACCAGAAACAGACTAATACAGAGGCACAGGCCCCACAAGAGGCAGCGGTAAACAAGGCATGGATTGAAATCTGTCTTCAAGTCCTTTCTCCTATCCTGCCCAGGCAGGAATTGGACTTGGCCTTAATTCCTGTCAGAGACCACAGAGGTGTTCTCTGCAGAAACCAAGCTAAAGAGGTTCTAGACTTGGTGACACCAGATACAGAAAAGATAGCAATGCCTGTGGGGCTTAAAATAAGCAGAGTAAGTCAGAGGAGCCTTCTTTCCTCACCCAGACTTAAAATCCATCTCCCTGCAGACAGAAACCTGAAAAATTATTCTCTGGAGAAACTGAATGGTTAAAAAAAAAAAAAAAAAGTATAAATAAAATCTCAGCATAAATATTTGCCTCTGCCCTCCTCCCACCCCAGAAAAAAGGCTAGGGAACTGCTTGATTGTCCCAAGTAAACCCCATCCACCAGTTCTTGCTGTCATACACAGGACTTGTAGCCAGCTATTGGAGTCTCACCCTTAAATATGATGCGGCAACCCAAATCACCAGACACTTGAGGGAAACCTCAAACTAGCAGGAGTAAAACCCAAACCGAGTTAGAAAAAGATGGAAGGAAGGAAGAAAAGAAGAAAAGGGAAGGAGGAAGAAAGAAAGAAAGGAAGGAAACGGGTTGTAGAGGAATCATAAAAACAAACCTAAAAGAAAGAACTGTTGCCGGATCATACAGTAATTCTATTTTAATGTTTTTTGAGGAACTGCCGTATTGGCTACTTCATTTTACATTTCTACCAACAGTGTGCAAAGGTTCTAATTTCTCCACATCCTTGACAATACGTGATATCTTTTTCTTTCTTTATTTTTTTGATAGTAGTCATCCTAAAACAGGTGTGAGGCGATAGCTCATTAACGTTTTGGTTTGCATTTCCCTGATGATTAGTGATATTGTGCATTTTTTTTCATATACCTACTAGTGATTTGTATGTCTTTGAACACCACAATAAAAAAGATTAAAAATATTCTAAAACAGATGATCTTAAACAAGAAAAAAATTATGAATAAATAACATTTTTAAAACAAGAACTTTAAAGAATAAGGTTGGAAGATACAGTTGATTACATCTTCCAGAAAATAAGAAAAAAATGATAAAAAGATGGTAAATAATTTAGAATAGTTAACAAAATAAGAAATTGAACTAATTCCCATAATTAAATTAATAGACATTTTAGAAAGAGAAAACAGAAAAAAATTAGAGAGGAAGAAATTACCAAAGAATGCATGAAAACGATTCCCAGAATTGACTGCTGAGCGTCTCCTCCTGATTGAAGGGCACAAGCTGCTGGCCAAGCAAATGTAAAAATGACAACATCAAAGCACTTTATTGTAAAAGAAAGATTCTAGACAATTTGAGAGGGAGAAAAATAATTCATACACAGAAAAATAAAAATCAAAATGGCATTAGACTTTCTTTGCAACATTGAAAGCTAGAAAACAGTGAACTAATGACTTCAAAATTCTGAGAAAAAATTCTTTTCAATCCACAATTCTTTTTTTTTTTTTTTGAGACTGGCCGCACCGCGCTCAGCCAGTGAGTGGTAACCGGCCATCTCCATATAGGATCCAAACCCGCGGAGGGAGTGCTGCTGCGCTCCCAGCACCGCACTCTCCCGAGTGCGCCACGGGCTCGGCCCTCAATCCACAATTCTTTTCCCAGAAAAAAAAAGAAATAATAGTCAGACTTGAGGAAAAAGACATAGTTTCAATATGCAAAAACTTAAAAAAAACAAATCAACCAAACACCTATCTTTCTCATCTTTTCTTAGGAAGCTACTGGAGGACATGTTCAAGGAAAATGAAGGATCGAAGAATAAGGGATTCAACAAAGGAGAAAAGTGTAGAGCAATCTCAGGCCATGCTGCGCACAAGCCAAGAAAGTTGGAGAGCTCCAAGAAAAATATGGTGGGCTAGGTGCTCTACCTAGGCATTTGATAGATGTGTTGGATCATTTGGGGGGAAAGATAACAATCTTGTGCAAAGAAAAGCAAGAAAATAAAAAATAAGGGAGCAATTATTAAATATGGCAGGGGGAGTGCTAGAATGAAAGTAATCAGAAATATGGATGGAAATACCAGGAGAAACTAATCAAAGTGCTGGAAGTGTCTGCCTCTGGTGGGATGAACCAGACACTGGAAGGTGGATCAGATAGGAATTGTTATTTTGTGGTATAAGCTTTTCTGATCTATTTGACTCTTTTTTTTATTAACATATGCTAACTTGCTTAACTAATAAAAATAAAAAGAAACATAAAATGAAAAGTAAAATATGTCGATTCTAAGATGGTGATGGGTCTGGAGCGGCCACGCCAGGAGACAGTGCGACCCTGAGAAGTGTGCGCTGTGATACCACAGTACTATTTGCATTTCCAAGAGCAACAA
>NW_007729276.1:0-428 GCF_000696425.1 Galeopterus variegatus | reverse complement strand
CTTATGCACCAGCTTCTAATATCACATCTGTGCAGATGCCTCTCAAGTCTGTTTTGCCAGATTATCAAAAGGCTCATTCTCAGATTCTAAGATGGTGACGGGTCTGGAGCGGCTGTGCCAGGAGACAGCGCTACCCTGAGAAGTGTGCACTGTGATACCAGAGTACTATTTGCATTTCCAAGAGCAACAAAAAACGAATAAATCTTTCAACAATGAACCTACAATGACAAACAAGCAACAACAGGTTCGAGGTTTTAGGGCCAACACAAAAGAAGACTCCTGAGAGCGCCCAAGCCCTGCTGCGGGTTCGAGCGAGCAGCCCGAGACAACAAAGGCCAAGTAAATCAGCTAAGACGACACAGAAACGGAGTGGAAGGCGCCGGACCAGCCCAACTCTGCAAGCTCTGTGAGTCACCCCCAGCCCAGCC
>NW_007729275.1:248184-248677 GCF_000696425.1 Galeopterus variegatus | reverse complement strand
TGTCCTAGCTCAAGCCGTCAGACAGAGCAAATTCAACCTTCCTTCACTTTTTGTTCTATTCAGGCCCTCAAAGGATTGGGTGATGCCCACCCACATTGTGGAGGGCCATCTGCTTTACTCAGTTTACCAGTTCAAATGCTCATCTCTTCTGGAAATACCCTTACAGACACACTGAGAAATAATGTTTAACCAGCTATGTGGGCATGTGGTGGACCAGTCAAGTTAATACAAAATTAACCATCACAACTAATATTTAAAGAACTCTTACAGATCAGTAAAAAATACATAAATAAAACATGTTCTATAGAAAAAAGGGCAGAGGACATAAATGGATATTCACAAGAAAAGTGAAGCCAATATCCAGCAAACTTACGGTAATTTTTTCCCCATTACTGTTGATATAGTAAAACAAATGAAATGTAATATTTTTTTGCTGTTATTAGACTGTCAAAGATTGAAAAGGGTGATCACATATAGAGTGTTTATGAGTACG
>NW_007729275.1:243677-246134 GCF_000696425.1 Galeopterus variegatus | reverse complement strand
TCCGAACCCTCGGCAGGAGCGCCGCCGAGCTCCCAAGCGGCGCACTGTAGCAGTGCGCCACCAGGCTGGCCCCCTAAGGAAACTATCTTAGTACAATTTTGACAGATGTCATTAGGCATGAATCCCTGAAAATGTCTTTGATCACTCATGTTAAAAAAAAAATACAAAAACAACAACAACAAAACACCAGAAATACTGATTAAGAGCCCATTGCTTTTATTCTGTACTGGGTGCTTGAGTAACAAGACAGAAATAGATATGAAAGGTGAAGGCCTGAGCATTAAAGAGCTTATGTTAATGTTGGTTTAAAAAAAAGACTTCCCTATATAAAATTAATTTTATATAAGAAATTATATAAATATATATATATATATATATATATTGCACTGGTAATGTCAAATAGACAGATATGTGGAGTTTTTAAAAGAAATATGGTAATGAAGGTAAGTTCCTACAGGGTGCATTTCTGGCAAATAGTGGACCATGGAAAGAGCACAGAACTTCCAGCGAGAAGACCCAAGTTCATGTGCCCGCCCTGCAGTTGTTCCCTTACTGACTTTTTCATGTCTCNAAGTTAGGCTAAACCTGAAACTGCAGGGCTTTGGAGGCCCTGTGAAATACATTTGCTTTATTAATATTGGTATATTCCACAGACCCATAATGAGTAATGATATTGAAGCAGTCATAAAAAAGTCTCCCATCAAAGAGAAGCCCAGGACCTGATGGCTTCACTGCTGAAGTCTCCAAAATCTCCTCAAACTCTTCCGAAAAACTGAAGAGGAAGAGAATACTTCCAAACTCTTTCTACAAGGCCAGCATTACCCTCCTATCCAAACCAGACAAGGACACAACAAAAAAAGAAAACTGCAGACCAATATCCCTAATGAACATAGATACAAAAACCTTCAACAAAATACTAGCAAACAGAATCCAACATCACATTGTAAAGGTCATTCACCATGATCATGTGGGCTAGGATGCCACTTTGATGAGTACCTGACAGCTCATAGGGCCAACGGGGCAGAGGTGTTACATCCAATAATAGTAGCATCTTAAAAATAAATCTCCTGTGTAAGTGTGAGATCTGGGTGTGTGATGGGCATCACATTCAGCTTCTTGAGCAGCTTCATTGGTTTAAAATAAGTAGCTGCTTGAGTGGTTTGCTATTCAACCCAAGAAACACTTAGGGTTGCCAAGCAACGTATGACTANCTTAATTTTCATTTGCGTTTTTCTTCTCACTTTGAGGTTTATCATTGTTTATTAACTTACTACAGTGTTATTTCTATTTTAATGTTCAAAACAGAAACATTTGAAAAATACATTTTTCTTAATCATATGTTGAGACACCTGTATTAAATTGGGAGTTTCCTCAGAAAATAAAATCACAGTGGTCTCAGAACACAGCTGCATTCTCCCCACCCCCAGGCCTTCCATTTAAGTCCCTAGGCTGTGTCCTCGTCCAGACACACACTGCTCCTAGCTTGAGTAGACTGTCACTCTAGGTGCTCTGGTCACCACGCCATTGCCAGATATTTGGTCATAGCATCCTTTTACAGAAAAAACTAATAGTTGTTCTCCCTTGTCGATAAGGTAAACACCTCCAGCCTGGCATTCAAGATCTTCCTCAATCTATGGGATACAGCAAAAGTAGTTCTAAGAGGGAAAATTATAGCAATAAATGCCTACATCAAAAAAGTAGAAAGACTTCAAATGAAAAACCTAATGTTACACATCAAGGAACTAGAAAAACAAAAACAAACCAAATCCCAAATTAGTAGAAGGAGAGAAATAACAAAGATCAGAGCAGAAATAAATGAAATAGAGATTTTAAAAACAAATACAAAAGACCAATGATACAACAGTTGGTTTTTCAGAAAGATAACCCAAATAAATAAGCCTGTAGCGAGACTACCAAAGAAAAAAAGAGAAATGACTCAAATAAAATCAGAGATGAAAAGGGAGACATTACAATTGATACCACAGAATTAACAAAGGGTACTAAGAGACTGTTATAAACACCTATATGCCAACAAATTGGAAAATCTAGAAGAAATGGGTAAGTTCCTGTTTGTATACAGCCTACCAAGACTTAATCATGGAGAAAAAAAAAAATCTGAGCAGACCCATGTTGCTTTGCCTCACACGGATTTGTCACCTCTCTTCCCCTGGGTGACGGAGCCACAAAAGGATTACTCAAAGCCCATTTCTTCCAAGCAGTGAGAGACCACAAAGGGGTTAATTTTCTGGAACCCTTGAGAAAGGCATTCCTTCCTTTTTGGGAAATTAACTACAAATTGGGGTTCTTGCCTCACATTTATTCTCCAGACCAGGAAGTTACAAGAAAAGAACATAGGTGGGGTTATGGCCAATTTTAGTTTAACAGCAGAGGCTGGCAACATTCAGTAAAACAAGCAAAGTGACATTCCATAATGCAATTTGCAAAAGGTTAAGTCAA
>NW_007729275.1:240820-242386 GCF_000696425.1 Galeopterus variegatus | reverse complement strand
GTGGCAGTTCCATGTTTTTTTTTCTTTGCCAAAGCACATTCGGTCTCTCCAGAGGCCAGAGGCAACATGTGGGTGCCTGCTAATGGATCTGCACTGTGAGGACCGGTACCTGCATGTGAGAAGTGCTAAAGTCACCAGGTGAAATAAAGCCACTAAGTGTCAAACTCTTTCTTTAATGATGATTTTTAAATCCAAGGACTTCTTTTCTATTAAGCTTAGAAAACAAGCAATAGATTGCTCATTGTACTTCCTGCACACAGCAACAGAACAGATTTACATTAGAGAGCTCTTAAAGAGCTCTTTTGTTTGAAGCATCCCCTCACTAAAGTCTATGATCCATAGAAATGAAATCAATAGGAAATGTACAAAATTGAAATGATTCAGCTGAATTTGGCCAAAGATATCTATAGAAGAAAGGGGATTCTTTTTTCTTCTGAAGCAAGAACCATATATTCTACTCAGACTACGTCTTCACTGCATTTAACTGACTCTATCCAGAGTAGAATAGTAAGGAATATAGTTAAGCATGTGAATTATTTTGATATTCATTTTCTTTCTCCAGATACCGAAAATGAGGCTGGTGGGAGGTCCTTATCCCCAGACTTCCTCTTTGCCTTAACTTCTGCCCTCTCCAAGGAGCCATGAGTATGACCCCCTCTGCGCCTGGTCTTCTCAATTCCTTGCCCCTGTGATTCCAGTAAGCCTCATTTCCACCGAACTGTTCACACCCATGGTCACAGCCTGTGTCTTGTCTGCCTCTGAGGTCTTTGCTCTCTGTGCTAGTCCGTGGCCAGGCTTCTCATCCTTTCCTGTCTCACCCCATTTTCCACAGTGGCCACTGCTCTCTAGAATTCCTGTTCAACTGGAATTATACCCATCCTTACCTTTTCCTTTCTGGTTTCTGTCCAAAGCTAAAGTCATTTCTCCATCTGTGCCTTTGACTCCACTTCCTCCCGCAACCTGCAGACACTTCCTCCAGTGAGAAGGCCTGGCTTGGAATCCTGCCTCTCTCCTTAGGAGCTGCCTGACTTTGAGCAGTGAGGTGGCCTCTTTTCACACCAGTTTCTCATCAGCAAGTGTGGTTGATGCCAGAGTACCCGGTTAGTCACTCAAACACCAGTCTACACTAGAGTATCCGGTTATTTGTTCAAACAGTAATCCAGGCTGTAGTGCCCAGTTATTAACTCAAACACCAAGCTAGGCTAGAGTACCCAGTTATTCACTCAAACACTAGTCTAAGCTAGAGTACCCAGCTATTCACTCAAACATCAGTCTAAGCTAGAGTACCCAGTTATTCAATTAAACACCAATCTAAGTTAGATTACCCAGTTATTTGTTCAAACAGTAATCTAAATGTTGCTGCGTTGGTATTTTGGAGATGTAGTTAACATCTGTAATTCATGGACTTTAACTGAAGGAGGCAATCCTCTAAACTCTGGGTGGGCCTCATCTAATCATTTCAAAAGCATCAAAGAGCAAAACTGTGGCTTCCTGAAGAAGAAAAAATTCTACCTGGAGACTGCAACATCTGCCTGGGCACCAGGGATTCCACCCTGCAGGCTTGTG
>NW_007729275.1:219365-240555 GCF_000696425.1 Galeopterus variegatus | reverse complement strand
ATTCTACCTGGAGACTGCAACATCTGCCTGGGCACCAGGGATTCCACCCTGCAGGCTTGTGCTATGGACTCGCCAGTCCTACAATTGGGTGAAGCAAGTGCTTAAAAATCAATGTGTGTGTGTGTGTGTGTGTGTGTGTGTGTGTGTGTCTTGTGTTCTTCCTGCTTGTGTCTCTGGAGAAGCCCGGCTGCCCCGCCTCTCCCTGCATGCACACGCTGCGTTGGGCTCCATGTGCTCTCCAGTTCTCTTCTGGTCTGACCACTGTGTGCAGGCAGAAGTCATGTTTCTCATGGGCTTACCCCAATGCTCAATTTGTATTGAATGAATGAATACAAGGGAAAGTCAGTCAGAATGTATAACAACACATCCCTGAGCATAATAAAAATGACTCTCTAGTGAAAAATAGCTCTCCCGATTGGCGGCTGTTCCTCGTTGTCCCTATGGATGGAATCCTCACCAGACATGGTCTCTCACTCCTGTCTTCTTGTCCTGCCGTTATGGGCGGCAGCTAGCATCTTCACCTTCTGCCTCACCCACTGGCCTCAGAGATCGAACCACTCATGTATGTGAGATATAACTTACGTTTTCTCTTCTGTGCAACCCATTTTGCTATGTAGCTCTTTGCTTCTCCTACACATGCGTGAGATGGTTTGTAAACAGCTGTTCAGAGCTGGGTGATATTTTTTTTTCCCACTTCATCCTTCACTAGGATTTTTCTCCTACTATAATAGGATTCTTTGAAAGTTCTGGCAAGAGGTTTGTTTTGAAACCCTGGCTGAGGCCTGATATGCTCTTGGAGACACCGATGTAGACTTGTGATGTATGTTTATACGGAAGTCCAGATTTCTGTAATAGTATTGTACGGCACTTTTATTTTTTGTTTGGAAGTTGCACTGCACTGATCATTGTTTCTACTGTTTCTTAGTTGATTGATCCATGTAGCACGAACCCAAAATTTGACCCCTGCTTTTCTTCCTGACACTTAGTATTGAGGGAGACAGAAAGCATCTCTGCACTCTGGCAGCCCTGATAAAGATCATACTATCCTATTTCTGAGCTGGCGTGTGGGTCCACGAGACAATTAGGACTGGTTGGCTCTCTTCCCACATGACATAATGTATTTCGTCAAAGTTGGAACATGTCGAAGTTGTGAACTCGGGCAGTTCCCTGAATTGTTTGGATCCAGAGACACTTGAAGGAACTAAAGATATCTTCACAGGGACAGAAATGTATTGAGAGAGTTCTCCTTTTGGAAGGTGTTCTGTTCATTCTGTCTCCAGTTTCTTGGAAAACAGTGTCCCTGGTTCTAGTTCCAGGCATCACAGTGTGATCTGGCAGTGGGGGCTAATGCCCTGCGTCCTCCGAGGGTCCTGTCCAGTCCTCATGCCTCCCTGGCCCTAAGAGAGAAGGGCTCAGTGCCTAAAAAGGCTGCAGGGGTCTGAGCCTCAGGGGGCTGTTAGTGCTTAATGGACTGTCCTCAATACTGGACTGAGTGAGCAGGAGGGGACATGAGGCCAAAGATGGGCTGTGGCGTAAGGTGAACTGGGTTTTGAGAAATCATAAAATGGAATGTTTAACAGCATTTGCACTAGAATGTGAGCTTTGCTGCTCACACTCATCACTCATGAAAATTGATGATGAATAGATGTTGTGTTTCCTATGTTTTAAGTTTTCAGGTGTCACTAGAACGGCTCATGCAAAAGCCACACAAAGTCTGGAGGAGAGCTGGGATATTAAGCTACATTTGCCCATCCTGGCCACAACGTAGACTGGCTTTGGTCTTGTAAAAAGAATGTCAACGTAGACAGCGTGGGTGTGAATCCCAACAGTGTCACTCAAGAGATATGGAATCACCTTGTGCTTTAGTTTCTTCCCCTCAGTAAAATGGGAGCAGTAATCCATCCTTCCTGCTACAGTGTTGTCTTAAATATTAATGTGTTCAACAAATGTTTATTGAATATTTGCTCTGCGCCACATTCCTTGCTAAGTGCTAGGGGTGAAAACCTGAGAAGACCCCATTCTGCTTCTCAAGAGCCACAGCCTGGAGGGGAGATCAGCAAGGAAGCAGACACAGCTCTGATGCGGTGGGGAGGGGACTGTGCGGAGCAAGTGAGCGTATTGGAAAGGGGCCTGAGCTTGCTCGGGACACCAGGGGAGGCGCTGAAAGAAGAGACAGACCTGAAGGAACAGTGGTGTTGTTGGGTGGGACAGGCAGAAGGAACAGCAGTGTGAATTCACGGAGACCTGGTGTGTTGCAGCAGCAAGACGGGGACTAGACCTAAGGGACCCGTTGCCACACGGGGCACTCAAGCCTCAGCCAGTGGACAGGTGCAACAGAAACCATGACATTAGCAAGGAACGACTCAGACCCATGAATTAAAAAAGACCACATGACAGGCACTGTGGAGAGTGGGCTAGAGAGGTGAAGTGACAGGAGAGGGGACCAGTTAGGGATAGCCCAGGAGCAGGTGATATGGCTTGTAATTGGGCAGGGACAGGATAGAGGGGAAGGGATGGATGTAAGAGGTTTTTAGGATAATCTCACTTTATAGAGATAAAAACAGATACTATTGCATGTAAATTAAATCTCAATATGTTTTTTAAAAAACAACCATCTTATTGTATGTGAATTATATTTCAAGGAAAAGGGGGAAAAACTGTCAGTATTTACATGAGCAAAGATGAAGAAAAATATAATTTCCCCGAATCAACAATGAATATCTCTGAATGGCGGCATTTGGGGTGATTTTAGTTTTTTTCTTCCTTTTCTTTTTAACATTATTTAAAATTTTTGATGACAGCCATGCACTTGTGTAGTTAGTTTGTGTATAAAAGAATGCCAGGTTGTCTCCACCTGTGTTTATTAAAATGAGCCCTCTTCCAGCTCTTATTCTTTCCATGCCTTGGTGTTCTGCTCATGTATTAAACTTTTGGTGTTTTGCTCATGTATTAAACTGAACAAGTACTAAAGAGGAAGCCCTTCATCTGTGATGCCTTTGTATTCTGCATCAATAGATGACCCCAGTTTGAAAGGAAATGATAAATGATGAAACAAAGGACTGCCCTAAACATGGGGCCTTGTAGAACATTTCTTCAGATTTTTCTAAATGTTGTGGCAAGCACAATTTCACAGAATGATGGACACTGTGCACTTTCCATGGTTTATAAATATTTAGTCCTCGTAAATCCAGGGTTTGCAGTGCAACTATTCTTCCCTGGCAGTCTGTTTTCTCATCTGGAATGACATTAAGATTCAAGAAGGACTGGCTGTTATTTAGCTCTGTTATTTGGGAGAGCTGTAATTTTGTATTTCTGTCATTGGGCCAGGACCCGGATTTTGTGGTATAATATTCTGGTGTTCTTTTCACAATTGGAGTTCTAAAACAGAAAATTTGGGTTCACAATATCAACCTTTTCTGAAAGCCAGATTCCCTGTGCAACAGACTGAAGGGTGATCTTCCCAACCAAATCCATCTTGTCTTCCCCATATCATCATTGTTTAAACAAAGAGGTTCTGCTTGTTCAGTGAAGATGACTTTTTTTAAATCAATGGAATATGATTGTGAGTGAAAGGAGGACAGGATGACTCACAGCTGGTAAGAGCAAGTGTCCTGTGCCCAGGATGCTAGTCCTCAGGACAGCCCCTTTGCTTCTGTGCCAGGTACTGTGCAAGGTACTGTGCAAGTGTACTGTGCCAGGCCGACTTAGTGAAACAGAAAACAATCTCCCTTCAGGAAATAATGGTGGGGGGAGGGAAGGAGAGTCATGGTCCATTAAAGCCAGAACAACGAGGGTTGGTTTGTTTTTACACTTAGATGAAACCCAGGACCCTTCTCGATACTGGGACTACCCTGTCTGCTGTCTGCTAGTCATTGCTACCAGGATCCCCTTTTATTTTCAGAGAGCTCTGTGACCCTGAGCTGTGAGGGTCTTGTCCCAGTCTATAGAGTACGGAATGGAGCAAGTCCAGGAAGAGAGGAAGATTTGGCCATTCCCTGCATGCCCTTGTTGACAGGATCCGGAATACGTATAGATTTTGAGGACGTTGTAAATTTCTTCACCGTCTCCCATCATGGGATAGTTATTATGGTTGGCAGACACAGTCTAGGTCACTGCCGGGGAAGAAGTTGCAGTCCTGTTTTTCAATAAAAAGGCAGGTGTAAGCTCTTAGATAAGTGATCACTTTCAACTCACTTAACTCAGATTCTGTTCTCCTGNTCACTTTATAGAGATAAAAACAGATACTATTGCATGTAAATTAAATCTCAATATGTTTTTTCAAAAACAACCATCTTATTGTATGTGAATTATATTTCAAGGAAAAGAGGGAAAAACTGTCAGTATTTACATGAGCAAAGATGAAGAAAAATATAATTTCCCCGAATCAACAATGACTATCTCTGAATGGCGGCATTTGGGGTGATTTTAGTTTTTTTCTTCCTTTTCTTTTTAACATTATTTAAAATTTTTGATGACAGCCATGCACTTGTGTAGTTAGTTTGTGTATAAAAGAATGCCAGGTTGTCTCCACCTGTGTTTATTAAAATGAGCCCTCTTCCAGCTCTTATTCTTTCCATGCCTTGGTGTTCTGCTCATGTATTAAACTAAACAAGTACTAAAGAGGAAGCCCTTCATCTCTGATGCCTTTGTATTCTGCATCAATAGATGACCCCAGTTTGAAAGGAAATGATAAATGATGAAACAAAGGACTGCCCTAAACATGAGGCCTTGTAGAACATTTCTTCAGATTTTTCTAAATGTTGTGGCAAGCACAATTTCACAGAATGATGGACACTGTGCACTTTCCATGGTTTATAAATATTTAGTCCTCGTAAATCCAGGGATTGCAGTGCAACTATTCTTCCCTGGCAGTCTGTTTTCTCATCTGGAATGACATTAAGATTCAAGAAGGACTGGCTGTTATTTAGCTCTGTTACTTGGGAGAGCTGTAATTTTGTATTTCTGTCATTGGGCCAGGGCCCGGATTTTGTGGTATAATATTCTGGTGTTCTTTTCACAATTGGAGTTCTAAAACAGAAAATTTGGGTTCACAATGTCAGCCTTTTCTGAAAGCCAGATTCCCTGTGCAACAGACTGAAGGGTGATCTTCCCAGTCAAATCCACCTTGTCTTCCCCATATCATCATTGTTTAAACAAAGAGGTTCTGCTTGTTCAGTGAAGATGACTTTTTTAGTCAATGGAATATGATTGTGAGTGAAAGGAGGACAGGATGACTCACAGCTGGTAAGAGCAAGTGTCCTGTGCCCAGGATGCTAGTCCTCAGGACAGCCCCTTTGCTTCTGTGCCAGGTACTGTGCAAGGTACTGTGCAAGTGTACTGTGCCAGGCCGACTTAGTGAAACAGAAAACAATCTCCCTTCAGGAAATAATGGTGGGGGGAGGGAAGGAGAGTTGTGGTCCATTAAAGCCAGAACAACGAGGGTTGGTTTGTTTTTACACTTAGATGAAACCCAGGTCCCTTCTCGATACTGGGACTACCCTGTCCGCTGTCTGCTGGTCATTGCTACCAGGATCCCCTTGTATTTTCAGAGAGCTCTGTGACCCTGAGCTGTGAGGGTCTTGTCCCAGTCTATAGAGTACAGAATGGAGCAAGTCCAGGAAGAGAGGAAGATTTGGCCATTCCCTGCGTGCCCTTGTTGACGGGATCCGGAATACGTATAGATTTTGAGGACGTTGTAAATTTCTTCACCGTTTCCCATCATGGGATAGTTATTATGGTTGGCAGACACATTCTAGGTCACTGCTGGGGAAGAAGTTGCAGTCTTGTTTTTCAATAAAAAGGCAGGTGTAAGCTCTTAGATAAGTGATCACTTTCAACTCACTTAACTCAGATTCTGTTCTCCTGCACCCCCAAATCTCCAACTCTTTCTTTCATTCAGAGTAAAACCTAAGTCCCCCTTACACTGACTACCACCACCCCCCATGACCTGGTCTGCATTCTCCTCTGGCTCTTGCTCTTCCTCCTGGAGTTCTGGAAGGCTTGTCCCCATGTCTTCAGTTCCTCCTTCCAGCCTTGGCTCAAATCTCACCTTCTCGGTGAGGCCTGCTCTGAGCTACCACCGCCCCCCATGACCTGGTCTGCATTCTCCTCTGGCTCTTGCTCTTCCTCCTGGAGTTCTGGAAGGCTTGTCCCCACGTCTTCAGTTCCTCCTTCCAGCCTTGGCTCAAATCTCACCTTCTCGGTGAGGCCTGCTCTGACCACCTGCACTCATACCAACCTTCACCTCCCGCCCAGCACACCCAACCCTCCGCTCCTTTCTTCCGATAGCACTTTCTGCCTCTAGCACACTTATTCATTATGTGTATATAGTATATAATACAATTTGCTCATTCTTGTAAGTATTGATTATTATTCATTTCCCTCTGTCCCAAGAAGAGAGGGATCCTTGTCTCTTTTATTCACTAATGTACCCTGAGTGCCTCAAACTGCTTCTGGCACACAGTAGCCCTCACGTAGGTGTTGAATGGAATCAACTGAAGATTCCATGGATCAGGTTTTCCATCTGCCTAAAATGAAACTCACTGTGTGTGTCATGGGGATGCTATGAACAGAGAAACATGATGATGATTTCAAGTCTTTGAAGACCCATGTTATAATTCTGCAGGGTAAGTAACAGTAACAACAGCAAAAATAATAGTACTCGTGGCTTCTTACAATGTGCCAGGCATTGAGCTAATCAGTTTATAGTTGTGGAGATAGCTGTTGTTATCCCTATTTTATAGTTAAGAGAAACTGAGGGCTACAAGGTTTGGAAAGGAACAGAGCATGGTTTCGAACCCAAGTTCTACTGAATTAAAAGCCCATAATCATGACCATTAGGACATACTCGATGTGGAACACCAGGCTTAGAGGTGCCCCCTTGCCCCTGAGACAGCAGGCAGTCTGGACAGCAGGCTCAGGCCATTAATGCCCAGAGCAGGAGGACTGGTTGTGGACAGTCACCTCCTGCCATGGCCATGGCAGTGGCAGGGAAGAGGGGTATCATCCTTTTCCAAAGGGGTGCAGGCTAGCTCGAAACATCAGTATCACAGCACCGAGTGCTGGCACCAAGCCTGCTAGGAGCTCCCAGGGAGAGGCACTCTGAAAGATGGTGCACTGTGCCCTTTAGCTGGTAAAGCCTTCCTGCTCCCTTTTACCTGTTTGACCATCCCTCTAGGAGGCTTTAAACAAAGTTTATCTTTCTTTATTTTATCACAAAAAAGTACATGTTCACTGTAGAGAATTGGGAAAGTACCGATGCGTGCCCAGTATAAAATGAAAGTCATCCATAATGTGCCTGTTGGCCATTTGTATGTCTTCTTTTGAGAAATGTCTGTTCAGTTCCTTTTCCTGTTTTTTATTTGGGTTATTTGTTTTCTACTGAGAAATCCACTGAGAGCCTTATTGGGGCTCTGTTGAATGTTCTGGGTTTCCTTTCTCTTGCTGCTTTCAGTATTCTATCTTTGTCTTTGGTTTTTGATGATTTGATTATGATGTGCCTTAGGGTGTTCCTCTTTGGATTGAATTTGATTGGTGACCCCTGAGCTTCCTGTACCTGAATGCTGTCATTTTTTTCCAAGCATAGGAAATAATGCAGCCATTATTTTGTTAAATATGTTTTCTAGGTCTTTTCCTTTTTTTATCTCCTTTGGGTACACCAATTATGCAGAGGTTATTTTGCTTGAAGGAGCCCCACAATTACTACAGTTTTATTTTTTCTTATTCTTTTTGTTCATCTGATTTGGTAATTTTGTGTGTTCTGTCTTTGAGCTCACTGATTCTTTCCTCTGTTTGATCAAGTCTGCTGTTGGAGCTTTCTATTGAGCATTTTAGTTCAGATAATGTATTTTTTATTTCTAGAATTTATTTATTTTTAAAAATTGATTCTGTTCCTTTATTGAGTTTCTTGTTCTGCTCATGAATTGTTTTCCAAATATTATTTAATTACCTGTCTGTATTTTCTTGTGACTCCCTGAACATCTTTAAGAGGATTATTCTGAATTCTCTGTTAGATATTTTGTAAATCTGTGGTTTATCTCTTTAAATCTGTTGAAGCTTAATTTGTGATCTAATGTATGATTTATCTTGGAAATTGTTTCATGTGCATTTGAGACAAATGTGAATTCCATGTTTTTACGTAGAGTGTTCTGTATATGTATATTAGATCTAGTTGGTTTATTGTGTTGTTCAGTTTCTCTGTTTCCTTTCTTATCTTCTGTCTGTTGTTCTATCCATTATTGAGAATGGGATATTGAAGCCTCCAACTATCAGTGGAGAACTATTTCTCCTTTCAATTCTGTCAATTTTTGCTTCATATATTTTGATGGTGTGTTATTAGATATTTGTTTATAGTTGTTATATCTTCCTGCTGTGTTAAACTTTTTATTAATATATAATGTCATTTGTCTCTTGTGACTTTTTTTGATTTTAAGTCTATTTGCCTGAATTTTAGTATAGCCCAAGGTGTTCTCTTTTGGTTACTATTCACAGGAAATATCTTTTCCATCTTTTCACTTTCAACCTATTTGTGTCTTTAGATCTAAAGTTTCTTGTAGACAGCATATAGTTGGATCATGTTTATGTTTTTTGCTCTTTATCCATTTTGTCAATCTCTGTCTTTTGATTGGAGAGTTTAATCCATTTATATTTAAAGTAATTACTGATAAGGAGGGACTTATACCATTTTGTTCTTTTTTTCGCCATATGCCATATAGTTTTTTTGTAACTCATTTCCTGCATTACTGTCTTTGAATTTAGGTGACTTTTTCATAGTGAAATATTTCAATTCTCTTCTCATTTTCTTTTGTGTATTTTCTTTAGCTATTTTCTTTGAGATTACCACTGGGATTGCATTTAACATCTTAAAGTTATAACATCCTAATTTGAATTTATACCAGTTAAACTTCAATAATATACAAAAACTCTGTTCCTTTAATAGCTCTACCCCCACCACTTTCAGTTGTTGATGTCACAGGATTGCATCTTTATACATTGTGTCCAAAACATAAACTGATCATTTTAATTCAGTTGTCTCTTATTACATAGAAAAAATGTTGAGTTGCAAGCCAAAGTTATAATAAAACTAGCTTTTAGACTTATAATTGTTTTTCAAAAAATGTATTAGCCTCTTAAGTCATGTGAAAAACAAAAAGTGGAGTTATACACCATTATAACAATAATACTAGCTTTTATAATTGCCCATATTATTACCTTTACTAAGATCTTTATTTTTTCATATGCTTTGATTTACTGTCTGGTCTTCTTTCATTTTAACCTGTAGGACTGCCTGTAGCATTTCTTGCAGGGAAGGTCTAGTGGTGATGAACTCCCTCAAATTTTGTTTATCTGGGAAGGTCTTAATTTCTCTATCACTTTCGAAGTACAGTTTTGCCAAATGTAGAACTGTGATGTTGTGAAATATATATTTTGTCTTTGTCTCTGTTTCTTGGCATACAGCTCCTAAACTCTTTGGAATCTTCAGAGTGATAAAAGTATCTTTTGTATGCTAATGAGGTGATTAGTGATTGGACCCCTAGATAGCTTTAGGATGAGGACTGGTCACCTGAAAGACCAAGGCATGATTAGAGGGTTTGGACTTTCAGCTCTACCCACAGCCTCTGGAGAGGGGAGAGAGGCTGAAGGTTGAATTGATCACCAATGGCCAATGATTTAATCAATCATTCCAACATAATGAAGTCTCCATAAAAGCCCAAAAGGACTGGGTTCAGAGAACTTCTGGACAGGTGAACACATGGAAGTGCCTGGAGGGTTGTAGGCCCAGAAAGGGCAGAGGAATTCCTCACCTCTTCTTCAATACCTCACTCTGTGCATTTCTTCCATTTGGTTAATTATCTGTATCCTTTGTAATATTCTTTATAATAAATGTGTAAATGTAAGTAAAGTGCTTCCCTGAGTTCTGTGAGCCTCTCTAACAAATTAATCAAACTCAAGCAGGAGGTCATGGGAATCTCCAATTTATAGCTGGTTACTTAGAAGTATAGATGATAAGCTATTACTTGTAACTGGCACCTGAAGTGGAAGGCAGTCTTGTGAGACTGCACCCTCAAACTGTGGGATCTGTTGCTATCTCCAGGTAGACAGTTTCAGAATTGAATTGCATTAGAGGAAACCTGACTGGTATCCTCTGGAGAACTGAATGGTTGCTGGTAGGGAGCAATCTCCACACATTTTGGTGATGAGAAATTAAGTATTCTGGGTTTTGTTGACTGTTGGTGGTGACTAGAGAGGAAAAAAAAAAAAAAATATATATACACACACACACACACACACACACACACACACACATACATACATACACACACTTACAAGAACTGTTGGTTGACAGTTTTTTTCTTTTAGCATGTAAAAAGTGGTGACTAGAGAGGAAAAAAAAAATATATATATATATATATAAATATATAAATATATAAATATATAAATATATATATATATATATATACACACACACACACACACACATACATACACACACTTACAAGAACTGTTGGTTGACAGTTTTTTTCTTTTAGCATGTAAANACATACATACACACACTTACAAGAACTGTTGGTTGACAGTTTTTTTCTTTTAGCATGTAAAATATATCAGCCCACTGCCTTCTGGCCTCCAAAGTTTCTGATGAGAAATCTGCCGACAGACTTATTGATAATCCCTTGTATGCAATGAATCACTTCCCTTTTGCTGCTTTCAAAGTTCTCACTTTGTCTTTTGATAGTTTGATTATAATTTTTACTTGGTGTGGGTCTTTGTTCATTCTACTTGGAGTTCATGAGCTTCTTGGATGTTTATATTCATGTCTTTCATCAAATTTGGGAAGTTTTTGGCCACTATTTTAAAAAACATTCTGTCTGTTATTTTCTCTCTTCTCCTTTGGGACTACCACAATGTATCATTGGTCTCCTTAATGATGTCCTACTGGTCGCTTAAGCTTTGTTCACTTTTCTTCAATCTTTTTTCTTTCTGCTTCTCAGACTTGAAAGTTTCCATTGTCCTAGCTTTAAGTTCACTGATTTTGTACTCTGTCTGCTCAAATCTGCCTTTGAATCTCTCTAGTGAATTTTTCACTTTAGTTATTTTAGTTTTCAGCTCCAGAACTTTTTAAAATTTCTTTTTAGGTTTTCTATCTATGATGTTTCTATTTTGTTTATACATAGTTTTCCTCACTTTTCCATGTTATCCTTTAGTTCTTTGAGCATTTTTAAGACAGTTGTTTTAAAGTATTTGTCTAGTAGATTCACCATAAGATCTTTTTTGGGACCGTTTCTGTTGATTTATATTTTTCCTTTGAATGTGGCATAGTTTCCTATTTCTTTGTATGCCTTGTGTTTTGTTGTTGTTGTTAGATTCAGGACATTTGAATCTAATAATATGATAATTCTGTAAATCAGATTCTGCCTCTTCTTCAGGTTTTTGGGTTTTTGTTGTTGTTGTTATTGTTGTTTTGTTTTGGCTTTTTGACTGTTGTAGGCTGTCTTGGTGCCAAGCATCAGACTCAGGTGTAATCTTAAGGTCTTAGATCTTTTATGAACCTGCAACTTCCCTTGGGCATGCACATTGGATTTCTAATCTACCCTAAATATGCAGTTGCCATTGAACGTCTTAATCTTTAATGACTAGCTACCAAAAAAGGATAAAGAGAAAAATGAAAGGAGGGAAAAAAAGGCACTGGCCTGTTAAATCCCTTGGAATTTACTTTAGCCAAAGAGGAAGGAGCTTGCAACATTGGGAGTAGGTGGAACAATACTGTCACTGCCTTTTTGTCTGCACCTCTCTGATCAGAAGCAGCAATCAGATTAGAGCAGAGATCCCTGATATTTGTAGGAGAGGGCCCTTTTTGCCCACCCCAGATCCAGCAAGCTGTGTGCACATTGCTCCAGGACCATGTACACAGCTGCCTTCTATGAGGCTGAGGGGTAGGGGATGGGTAGCTGCTGCTGTGCTAAGAGGTGAAATTGACCAAAATTAACCACAGTTTACCCTCCTAGCCTTTACCTGGAAATTACAAGCCTTCAATAGATTCCAGAGTGTCAAAATAGTTACATGAAACAGATTCTTCTGGTTTAATTGTTGTCTGGGTAGGGAGATAGATTGCCAGTACTTCCTACTCTGCCATCTTCCCATAACTCTGTATATACTTTTATAATACACATTTAAAAGAATAACCTTTATAAGTCAAGCAGAAGGACCATACTAAAAATAAATAGCTGGATGAGGGGGGAGTGGGGAGGCTAAGAGTACAGGGTTTCTTTTGGAGATGATAAAAATGTTCTAAAATTAGATTATAATGATGGTTGCACAACTCTGTAAATATACTAAAAACTGTTGAATTGTAATCTTTAAATGGGTGAAGTTTGTGGTATATAAATTATAGCTCAATACAGCTGTTTAAAAAAAAAACAAAGTCAACATAGCAACCTTTAAAAATGCCACTGTATAAGCAATTTTGCTGAAAGTGAGCCAAAACTATATGAATAATATTTTGAAAGATAGAATGAAAAATTATCATGGTTATTTAGAAAGAAAAATTAAGGTAGTATTATAGTAAGTTTCAGAGTCATTTGAATTTTTAAAAACAAAAAACATTACCCAACTGCTTTGGAAACTGGTTTCTCCCCTTTCTGTTAATAAATATATTAAGTTCAGTTTCTTCCTGTCTCCCTCTTTTTTTTTTTTTTTGGCTAACATTTGTTGAGTGCCCCCCTCATTCCCAGCCTTATGCTAGGTAGTTTGCATGTAGTATCTCGTGTAAGCTCTGCTCACATATGTGCTCACGCACGGGCAACCCTAACGAGAGAGGTTCTTTTATCATGCCCCACCTTCCAGATGAGAAAACTCAAGCACAAAAAGCTTAACCAAGCCCGTGTTTTCTCTTTTTTTACACATTAGTGTTTTCTCTTTCTTGGATTTTGCACTGGGGTAATGCTCAGAAAGCTCTTCTCTACATCATGCACTTTTGTTTTTTTTTCTAGTTCTTAACATTCTTTATATTTAAGTCTGTAAGCTATCTAGAATTAACTTAGGGGCCCAATTAAGCAATACTCTAATTTTAACCTGTAATAAGTGGTTGGCTAATGTTTCTAAAACAGTATGTAAAATGATCGATTACCCTCAAGTTGAGATGTTTGTTATAATACTAAATTCTAATATCTAAATTTAATATCCAGTATAATAGTAAACTTAATATCTATTTATGGACTCTTCTTTTTATTGAGTTGGTCCACTTTGAGACAAGGAATTTTGTACCCTTTTACTTCATTCTCTTTGTTCCATGATAGGTCTTTGTGGTTTCAGATCTAGGTAATCATTCCATTTTCTTACATCATCTAAGAAAAATGGCCCTGTTTTGCAAATATATTCAACAGTTATTTATATATATGTTTGTTGTCACTAGTTCCAATGCTTACCACTAGTCCTTTTGTGTTAGAACTTCCTCATTCCTGTGTTCTTAAATGTCTGGTTAGTGCAGGTCCAAGGTCTCTGAGACAATGGGAGGAAAGGAGAGAAAAATAACTGTCTTCCCCTGCCTTGCACCCCCTCTCCATTAGCCGGTGTGTCCCAGGATGATTTTTTCTCTATTGAGCATCACCTTAGCCATGTAATTAGCAAGTGTTTCTACAAACATTCGGTTGGAACATCGGCTGTCTTCAGTCATGGTTGTTGGAGTTGAAAGTTCTTTCTTCCTGAGTTTTTCATGGTGGAGAGGCTGCACTGAAGGCTACTACCCAAATGTGATTTTAAATAGTCATTTTAACTTTTCTCCATCAACATGGAGAGATTGAACTTATTTACGAATATGTGCCTAAAACCTCTCCTGATTCTATCAAAGTAAACGGTTTCTTCAGTGAGGAGAATATGCTCATTTAGGAACAAATGAGGAAAAATCTTCAGAATCTTCAGACTTCTAGGACTCAGCTGTGAAGAGATTGGTGCCCACAGAGTGTGAAGGTAATCTTCTCAAGCGTGACCTGCTCCTGAAAAGTCTCTGGGCTGCTCTAAGCGGCACAGTGTTGTCTGTTGCTGTTCACAAACTGCTGTGGCCAGTACAAACATAACTTCACCGTGAGGCTGGCTTCTCTGCAGTCCCACGTCCTGTCAGACAGCATGCCAGAGTTGTGAAGGAGAACAGAAATGAGTCTGAAATGCTGCAGCTATTTTTGGAATGTCTTCCTTTTGTAGAAAACCAAGTTGCCAGTGTTCGCTGGTGTTCTGAACAAATTGTTCCTTGTCCTAAGCAATGGTATGAGGGATGACTGGCCTGGAAGATGATCATCCAAAGGTATTTGTTCATTTGTTTTTTTTTAATGTCTGCTTGCCCCATTGCCCTGGTAGGTGATTAGGCAGAACCAATCACTAGAAAATGACCTTTTCTTCTGTTGAGCATGATGACTAATTTTAAAGGTAGGCCATGTGGACACTCAAGGAGGCTTTCCTCATGTGAAGCAGCTGTATGCCAACTGTCTCATTGTCTGTAGGTTGTACTAAAAATGCAACAAAGTCTGTGCTCATGCATATCCCAAGTCTGGCATTGTGTTTCTGGATTGCTGGTATACCTGCTAACAAAAGACAGTGTCAGTGTGCACTAGATATCAGGAGGGGTACAGAATCAGCCTCAGGGGTCCCCTGACCCCTTTGACCAGCAGAGATGAATTACATTCTAATTCTGAACTAAATTTGTTGTTAGCATAAAATATATTCATATTTGGTTGTTTGAAGAAATTGAAGCATAGATAACTTAATTATACTGAATACCAAACCTTACCCATTGTATTTTCCCCAGTCCACAATGTTGAGACCAATTGTGTGCCAAGCACTGGAATACAGCTATGAAAACTCTGAACTCAAGGTGCTTACAGTGTAGTGGAACAGAGAGACAGGTGGAAATGCTTTCATAATACAGTGTGGTAAGTGCCAGGATGAGAGTAAATAGTGGGTACTCCAGGAACATAAGAGAGGGATATCTCATTGTGATGGTTGGGGGTCAGAGAAACTTCCTGAAGATGGGCCTTGAAGGATACATGGGAGGTATCCAGGCAGTCAAGGAGCAGAGAAGGACATCCCAGGCAGCAGTTTCAGCCTAGAGATGCTGTTGGGGAGGTGCAGATAGCTCAGTATGGCTGTAGCCTTGTCATTTTAGAAGTACCTAGGAGCCCCATGAGATGGGTTATAGAAGTCTAATCCCATGGCGCCCCATGACAATAAACTTTGTGTACAGAGCTAATTTTGGTCTTTTCAGCCTAGATCAGAGCTGCAAATACATACTTAGTAGGAAAACTGTGCTATGCTTATCTTCTTTTCTTTGCACCCCGTTGGTCAAAGGTACTTGCATGTTAATGTGACAATATGGGATAAAGAGACAAGTGGCATTCAGCCAAACACTTAGTGAGTATAAAGTTTGTGCAAAATACTGTTCTAGGTGCTATGGGTATTAGAAAAACAGTAATTATACTCATTAAATTTTATCACGTATTTCCTGCTATCCAAAACAGCTGGCAGTCTAAATGGTGACCTAATTTCATAAGTGACATATAATTTAGGCAACTATATGTGTATGTATGTGTGTGTATTTATTTATTTACTTATATGTTGACACACACACTGATAAATCAGGGGTTCTTAAACTTTAGACTTCAGCAGAATCACATAAAGGGCTTATTCAAGCAACTTGCCCTTAGTGTTTCTGACTCAATATGTTTGGGGTAAAACCCAAGAATTTGTGTTTCTAATAAGTTCCTAGGTGAGGCAGATGCTGCTGGTCAAGGAACTACTGATATAAATGCAAGAAAATTAAAGAAGTTCAGGCGTATGAGAGCCAAAGAGTTAAGGCCTAGTCAGAGCAGAATAAAGTTAATCATGAAGTGAATCTTGTACCTGATTTTAAAGGAGGGGAGAAAAGTTAGGTTGTCAGACATCTGCAAGAAGGCATGTTGGCTTGAGGGATGGCATGAAAAGCAAAGAGGGAAGAAGCCCTGCTTCAAGGGGCAATAAGGGAGTCATCTTGGTCCATGTAGAGAATTCCTGGTTATGAGATAAAGAAAAATTAACAGAGAATATCAGACGGGGAAGGATGATGGAGTGTCTAACAGGGTCTTTAACAGAGCCGAAATATTTGCACATTGAATAATAGGCATAAGAAATTCACTGTAGGATCCTTAGCAGCAATAAAATAATGCTCAGCAAGGTGTTCTCTAAGTCCTGTGTCTGATGGACACGGGCTGGGAGAAGCTAGAGCAGTAAGAGAAATAGACGGCTGTGGTGTTTTTCTAGGTGTGAAGCGATGAGGGATTAAACCCAGATTTCGTGTGTGGAAATACTACTAGAAAAAATGAAATGGAAAAACACAGATAAAGCTGTGGGAAACATAATTTGATAAGACAGATCTGTATGCCTTCCTTCTTTTCATTTTTCTTAAAATACAGTGCTTCATGTTTTTTAATGCTTAATAAAATGCCCAGTGAACAAATAAATAACTCACAGGGTAACTCCAAAAACATTTTTCTACCTCTATTTTCTTATCCAAGAAATGGGGATTATATCTAGCAAATGTTCCTCTGGGTATTGCATGGATAAACAAAATAATTGGTATAAAGTACTTTGATCATCCCAAAGTCTGAATATAATTATTATTGCTAATGATAAAATGAATCGTATAACTTCGTATAATGTATGCTATACGAAGTTATTACGTATATGTATATTAGATCTAGTTGGTTTATTGTGTTGTTCAGTTTCTCTGTTTCCTTTCTTATCTTCTGTCTGTTGTTCTATCCATTATTGAGAATGGGATATTGAAGCCTCCAACTATCAGTGGAGAACTATTTCTCCTTTCAATTCTGTCAATTTTTGCTTCATATATTTTGATGGTGTGTTATTAGATATTTGTTTATAGTTGTTATATCTTCCTGCTGTGTTAAACTTTTTATTAATATATAATGTCATTTGTCTCTTGTGACTTTTTTTGATTTTAAGTCTATTTGCCTGAATTTTAGTATAGCCCAAGGTGTTCTCTTTTGGTTACTATTCACAGGAAATATCTTTTCCATCTTTTCACTTTCAACCTATTTGTGTCTTTAGATCTAAAGTTTCTTGTAGACAGCATATAGTTGGATCATGTTTATGTTTTTTGCTCTTTATCCATTTTGTCAATCTCTGTCTTTTGATTGGAGAGTTTAATCCATTTATATTTAAAGTAATTACTGATAAGGAGGGACTTATACCATTTTGTTCTTTTTTTCACCATATGCCATATAGTTTTTTTGTAACTCATTTCCTGCATTACTGTCTTTGAATTTAGGTGACTTTTTCATAGTGAAATATTTCAATTCTCTTCTCATTTTCTTTTGTGTATTTTCTTTAGCTATTTTCTTTGAGATTACCACTGGGATTGCATTTAACATCTTAAAGTTATAACATCCTAATTTGAATTTATACCAGTTAAACTTCAATAATATACAAAAACTCTGTTCCTTTAATAGCTCTACCCCCACCACTTTCAGTTGTTGATGTCACAGGATTGCATCTTTATACATTGTGTCCAAAACATAAACTGATCATTTTAATTCAGTTGTCTCTTATTACATAGAAAAAATGTTGAGTTGCAAGCCAAAGTTATAATAAAACTAGCTTTTAGACTTATAATTGTTTTTCAAAAAATGTATTAGCCTCTTAAGTCATGTGAAAAACAAAAAGTGGAGTTATACACCATTATAACAATAATACTAGCTTTTATAATTGCCCATATTATTACCTTTACTAAGATCTTTATTTTTTCATATGCTTTGATTTACTGTCTGGTCTTCTTTCATTTTAACCTGTAGGACTGCCTGTAGCATTTCTTGCAGGGAAGGTCTAGTGGTGATGAACTCCCTCAAATTTTGTTTATCTGGGAAGGTCTTAATTTCTCTATCACTTTCGAAGTACAGTTTTGCCAAATGTAGAACTGTGATGTTGTGAAATATATATTTTGTCTTTGTCTCTGTTTCTTGGCATACAGCTCCTAAACTCTTTGGAATCTTCAGAGTGATAAAAGTATCTTTTGTATGCTAATGAGGTGATTAGTGATTGGACCCCTAGATAGCTTTAGGATGAGGACTGGTCACCTGAAAGACCAAGGCATGATTAGAGGGTTTGGACTTTCAGCTCTACCCACAGCCTCTGGAGAGGGGAGAGAGGCTGAAGGTTGAATTGATCACCAATGGCCAATGATTTAATCAATCATTCCAACATAATGAAGTCTCCATAAAAGCCCAAAAGGACTGGGTTCAGAGAACTTCTGGACAGGTGAACACATGGAAGTGCCTGGAGGGTTGTAGGCCCAGAAAGGGCAGAGGAATTCCTCACCTCTTCTTCAATACCTCACTCTGTGCATTTCTTCCATTTGGTTAATTATCTGTATCCTTTGTAATATTCTTTATAATAAATGTGTAAATGTAAGTAAAGTGCTTCCCTGAGTTCTGTGAGCCTCTCTAACAAATTAATCAAACTCAAGCAGGAGGTCATGGGAATCTCCAATTTATAGCTGGTTACTTAGAAGTATAGATGATAAGCTATTACTTGTAACTGGCACCTGAAGTGGAAGGCAGTCTTGTGAGACTGCACCCTCAAACTGTGGGATCTGTTGCTATCTCCAGGTAGACAGTTTCAGAATTGAATTGCATTAGAGGAAACCTGACTGGTATCCTCTGGAGAACTGAATGGTTGCTGGTAGGGAGCAATCTCCACACATTTTGGTGATGAGAAATTAAGTATTCTGGGTTTGTTGATAAAATGGAAGCCACCAGGTAGCTGGTTACTTATGATTTATGCAGTTACAAGTACCTGTCAGACCCCCAAATCGAAATCAAGACACTTCCTTTATTCCTAGTCATATAGTACTTGAAAAAGGGATTTTATATACACAGTGCTAATATTCACTATGCCTAAATTAACAGCAATGATTTGTTTCTAATCAGTTTTCCTTTAAAAATAGTACTAAATAGTCACCATAATAAATGTCTTCTGAGGAATTAGGATAGGGAGGAGTTTCCTAAAAGTTACTTCAGTTACTTTCAAATGCTTTCCTAAGTCTGTTAAAAGATTCTTTCATAAAAAAAAAAAATCTGGAATGCTTAATATATACAGAAAAAGTACCTGATGGATTCAGTTGTGTGACTTAGAAAAGTATCTTAGTATCTACTGCTGAGTAACAAATTACCCCAAAACTTAGTAGCTTAAAACAATAANATCTTCTTCCCCACCCCCCCCCGGTTTTTTTTGTGTGTGTGTTTGTGGGTAAATTAATTTGAATAAACTTTTAAAGACATGTTTGAAGTAATCCAAACGAAGAATACTTCTAGCATGTTATATCACCCACCCCTGCTACCCCATAATCTTCTAAGATTCTCAGAATTTTATTTCCTGCAACTTGCCTCTATCGTATCTTTTCAAAGCATTCACCTTCTTCATATCTTTGTGCACTCTATTTCAGCTTATGGTATATTTTAAATAAATTACTTAATTACTATAGCAAGTAGGACTAGCATAAATAGTTTTGGAAGCAAGCACAACCAACTCATGGTAGCACATGAAACATGCTTTTAAATGGTAAAGACATACGGACAAATGTCATTTCCTAAAGTGGCAGCCTGGGCTCACCTGACAAAAGCCAACACTCTTACTCCCGTGCCTCCTACTATCATGAAGTTTTGCTTCTGCATTAGTTATAAAATGATTTTACAGTTGGTGACTATAGATCTTTATACATCTTGGCTTATTACATAAAGCTCTTTATAGAAATTTATTTTAAGATAAAATGCCAAATTAACCTTTACCCTCCCCCAAAGAATACCAGCACCTTTGTCATAAAGAGAGCACAGTAACTTCTGAGTGTCTCTCCTTTGGNAGTTTTCTCAGCATGTTAATTAACCAAGACATAGTAGAGGGGAAAGCAAGATGTCATGGTGGTTAATATATGTACTAGAATGCTAAAGTGCCTCATTCATTCATTCATTCATTTGCTGGACTTTTTATTCAGCACATACTGTCTGTGTGTCAGACAAGTGTGCTGAACAGCAGGGGAGTAGAAAACAGTAAATCAAGGCACGATCCCTATCTTTAAATGATCACAGTCCAGTAAGAGGGACAGAAAGGTAAACAGAGATGATGGCTGTGAAACCACAAAATAATTAATCGTGTTAGTCTTCTGTTACATAAACTCAGTGTCTTAAAACAACACACATTCTCTTTCCGTTTCCATGGGTCAGGAGTCTGAGCATGGCTTAGCTGGGCCCTTTGCTCAGGGCCTCAGAAGGCTGCAGTCAAAGTATTGGCTGGATGCATCCTCATCTCGAGGTTCAACTGGAGAAGAATCCATTTCCGTGCTCACTTAGGTTGTGAGCAGAATTGATTTTCTTGTGGCTGAGTGTCCTAGCTTTGTACTTGCTGTCATCTGGGCGTCATCCTCAGCTCCTAGAGGCCACCTGCAGTTCCTAGAGATTTGCCCTCAGTTCCTTGCCACACGGACTTGCTCCACATGACCACTTATTTCCTAAGATTAGCAAGAAGAATCTCTCACTCCAGTCTAGATGGAGACTTATGTAACATAACTGATCATGGGAGTAACATCTCATCGCCTTTGCCACGGTGTATGGGTTATGAGCGAGTCCCAGGTGCCGCCTGCACTCAAGGCAAGGGATCACACAGGACACAAACAGTAGGAAGTGGATTTTACAGGGGTGGAGTCACACCTTAGGATCTGTCGGCCACGGTCATATGCAAGAGGCTTGCTAGCAAAGAACACATATGAGACAGATAAATTCAAAAAGTTATCAGACATGTTCATCTATTTTTCTTGGCATTTTTGGTTACATCCTTGAATCATTTATGGTTACTGGATGGCTTTATAATTGGACTTGGTAGGACCGTCTTTATTAGGTTGCCCTTTATTGTTATGCTGTCAACTTTTATCAGAGTTCACATGTAATAGCAATAGGAACAATTACTATTGTAATAACTATATTGCTATTATAATTGTTGGTCAAAAAGTAAGACAAAAAGAACATTTACATATATCTTAAATATTTTATTTTAACCTAAAATTCATAAATATGAATATGTCAACATTCTAAGACCAAGGCCATTTACAATGTCCAGTTCAGGTTTCTTCTCAGCTGAATAAACTTTTTTTTTTTTTTTT
>NW_007729275.1:216479-217860 GCF_000696425.1 Galeopterus variegatus | reverse complement strand
AAGAATACCAGCACCTTTGTCATAAAGAGAGCACAGTAACTTCTGAGTGTCTCTCCTTTGGCCTGGCTGGAGTGTGCAGGCACACCCAAGATGCAAATATTCTGGACCTATCAGTACTTTAGAAATTGTGAAATTAAGTAGATGATTTTTAATACTAATATCTGTACATAGCCTGATTGTTGTTCAATTTAAAACAAGATACTTTTAAGAACAAATTTGAGAATTAAATCTTTGAGAAGCAGTTAGTATACTTTGAAATTTCTACTCCCATTTCTTGATTCAAGGATTTCATTTCTTTAGAACAAGAATGACCAAACAATTTATACTATAGATTATCATGCATCCAAATTAGTAGCTGCCATTTTTATTCTATTTTATTTTTATTGTGAAATATAATTGATTGTATATATCTGTGGGGTGCAGCATTGAATATCAATACCTGTGTGCAATATGTGATGCTCAAATCAGGATTACTATATTCAAAATTACACATTGTAATCCATCATTATTTTAGAATCACACAGTATTTGCCATTTTTGACCCCAAATCAAGACCACCTTATTAACATTTGTTAAATATGCAAGGAGAAAACTATTTACTTCACATCTGAGATCAATCAATTATCCAACCAGAAAGGCTACTTACTACCTATGCAAATATGACTAAATACCAGTATGAAAACTAATGATATTTGGCTTGTAATGTTCACACACTTTTTGGTGAAGCTGAGTCGAGGGGACTAATATTACACAGACTTGAACTCACTGGTCTCCTATATGAGAAGCACAGTAATATCTATGTTACAGGATTGTTTTGAGAATGAAAGACAATTTATGCAGTGTTCCTAACACAGTACAGGATCTATTAAGTAATCATTAACATATTTGTTGAATGAACCAATGAACTAATGAATAATTATTGTTGTGGCAATCATTTTTTAATCAGGATGGAAAAAAACCAATGANGAGGAGGGAGGGAGGTCTTGGTGATGGGACACAATAACTAACTACATTGTATATTGACAAACAAAAATAAAATAAAATAAAATTAAATTAAAATAAAATAAAATAAAATAAAATAAATGGTAAAGACATACGGACAAATGTGATTTCCTAAAGTGGCAGCCTGGGCTCACCTGACAAAAGCCAACACTCTTACTCCCATGCCTCCTACTATCATGAAATTTTGCTTCTGCATTAGTTATAAAACGATTTTACAGTTAGTGATTGTAGATCTTTATACATCTTGGCTTATTACATAAAGCTCTTTATAGAAATTTATTTTAAGATAAAATGCCAAATTAACTTTTACCCTCCCCTGAAGAATACCAGCACCTTTGTCATAAAGAGAGCACAGTAACTTCTGAGTGTCTCTCCTTTGG
>NW_007729275.1:215561-216131 GCF_000696425.1 Galeopterus variegatus | reverse complement strand
TATCTTAGTATCTACTGCTGAGTAACAAATTACCCCAAAACTTAGTAGCTTAAAACAATAAACACTTATCATCACACACAGTTTCTAGGGTCATGAACCCTGGTGCACCTTATCTGGGTGTCTTGGCTCAGGATCTCTGATGAGGTTGTCCACAAGCTATCAGAGAGGGCTGTGGTCTCACCTGAAGACTCCACTGGAGGAGGATCTGCTCCCAGGTCTTCTTAGGTGGCTGGTGGCAGGATCTAGTTCCTATGAGTTATTGAACTGAGGGCTCAGTTGCTCACTGGTGCTTGCCGGAGGCCTCCCTCAGTTCCTAGCCACTTGGGCCCTTCCGTAGAGATGTCTCAGGACGTGTCAGTTGGCTTCCCCCAGAGTGAGTGATCAGAGAGAGAACCCCCAAGATGGAAACCTCAGTCTTTTTTAAACTCGTCTTAGAAGGGACATCTCATTAGTTCTGCTGTCTTTGTGAGAAGCCTCGCTAAGACCAGCCCAAACTTGAGGAGAGGAGATTACACAAGGGCCTGACTGCCAGGAAGGGGGAGTCCTTGAGGGCCATCTGAAAGGCTGCCC
>NW_007729275.1:207089-215046 GCF_000696425.1 Galeopterus variegatus | reverse complement strand
TTACACAAGGGCCTGACTGCCAGGAAGGGGGAGTCCTTGAGGGCCATCTGAAAGGCTGCCCGCCCCAGAGAGGGAGTTTCCTAAACGTGCGATAGAGACTCTTTCATACTTCTTATTTGGGAGGCTTAACGTGTGGAGGGAAAGTGTGTGATGGATTTGGGAGACTGATCATTTTGTGACCCTGGAAGAATCCTCTCACCCTCTGAACTTCAGGTTTACATACTCAAGGTGTGAGTTGTGCCAGATGAATTCCATAATGCTTTCAGCTTAAATTGTCCCGCATTCCTTGTGAGTCCGCTGATTCTGACAAGGAAGCAGTCCTGGTGGGTCTCGACACTTAGGGGCACTGCAGTAGGGCAGCACAAATGGCAGACGAGATGCCTGGGGAGACAGGACAGAGCAAGGACCACGTCATTACTGCCAGCTTCCAAACAGCCTGAAGAAGTCTCAGTAGTTAACAAACTCTCATTTCTAATGACCAGATTTTAACTGCTAAGGTTTAACTAACCACCCACAAATATTCCATCATTTATTTCCCTTGGAAACAAATAGCAAATTCCACTCTCACCCCTCCTGGCTGCCGGGCACAGCCCCTCCTCTGCAGCTGTCTCTCAGCCTCCCTGCCGAGCTGCTTCCTCGTGCAACGTCAGTGCTGCACATGCTTTACAGGGAGTCAGAAGTCCCCTGGTCCACAACTCTTCCCCACTAAATGCCACCCTCTCCAGGAGGCGAAGCATGGTGGGCACTGGGCTCTCTCCTTCAGAGCACTGCTTCCAGCTCAGGACAACAGCACTTGGCTAGTGGTTGTGGCATGTCGTGGGCTCGGTCCCACACTGCCCATCCCAGTTCTGTCCTGACTCTTGCCGAGTGGACACCAGACCCGCCTACCTCACACCTCCCCAGTTCTCCTCTTCCTTGGCCTCCTCCTCCTCCTCCTCTTCTTCTTATTCCTTTTTGATTTTCTTTGACAGTGTTTCTTTTACGTTGAGAAAAGATCAGGTAACACAGTATCTTTTAACATTGTGAAGTTTCTGAGTTTTCTATGGTGGGAAGGAAAACACTTGTAGAAGGAGACAGCTGTCATCCAGCTGTGCTTTCTTCTGTTGCTCAGTCAAGAAGTTTTGAAAGTCAAGGGCATGGAGGTGGCTGAGAGACAAAGCAGCCATGAGCACCTAAAAGAATCTAGTTTTCCCTGTTCAGAAGTTGCTGGAGAGAGGACGCTCGGATGTTGGCTCTTTGTCTGGCGTTCTAGTGTTAGCTGTGCAGAAATCCCATTTTGCACTATCATTGCAAAAGTATATTATTAAAATTGAATCCTGAACTGAACATCAGCTTTCAGTTCGTCCTCACTGTGTTGTTCCAGCCTGGCTTTGACATCATATTGCTCACTGGCTGCTGACTAACAAAATTAGACAAAACAAAATGTCACTACATTTCATAGACTGAATAGAAAATAGATTCTTGAGAGCATGTAATATTTATGGGAAAACTGAGTTTTAAACTCTGGATTTCCGTCATGAACTCATTTTTTTTTTTTTTTTTTTGGTTACTCTTCAATTTGAAAATGCTTTTCAAATATTTAGAGGCAACATGAAAGAATCATTTTACCTATCTTTCCTATAATATCGTAGAAGTTTATAGTCTTACTGGAATATAAACGAATTAAAAGACCATTATCCCATGCATTATTAAACACAGCAAATTCTGCTACTGGCTGAATCAATTAACCATTAACCTTCTTGTAACACAATGTGTCAGGAATCAATTTCATAAATAATATACTTTTGCAGTGATAGTGCAAAATGGGATTTCTGCACAGCTAACACTAGAATACCAGATGGAAAACCAAAGTGTTGGGACATTCCTTGATACTTCTTTAGGAGAGGCAATGCAGGAAAAGAATTCACATTACCCAGCATCACACCATGCACTACATACTTTGCTTATATAATTTTTTGACAGATTTATACTACTTGAAAGTATTTAATCTGTCTGAGCTGGATTGGATTTCATGTGTTAGCTACTACACAGCAAACTATTCAGTTATTTCGGTGTTTCTGTGTCTCAGTTTATAACCCCATTGCATTTGCTAATATTTTTAAGAAACCAATCACTTCAAGAAGAGAGGGAAAGTGGCTGTTGTGACAGAGATCTAAGTCATATTAAAATAGTCCCTTTCAACAGCATAAGTGGAAAAGAAGGTAAGTTTAATTGATAATACCTCCTGTTGATGGAATAGGATGCCATGGGAGAGCATTCTGAACCCGTATGGATCTGTAACAAGAAGCCCAGACCTAGTTTTTAATGTTCCAATTTCATTCCTCTGAATCATAAGGATGAATTCTCATGGTTAGGAAGCTTGATAAAGATAAACTATAATACCATCACAAGGGTTTATAAGATTTGATGAAAGCGGACTCCGATAACACTAAGCATGCTTTTTCAGCCTTAAAGAGATGTGTGGGTTTCTGTAACACCCCAGTAGGGAAAATGAGACTTGAATGAACAGGGGGATTTTGGAGGATCAGAATTTCATTTAAAAGGGCTAATAGCATTTGGTCTTTCCATAAAATGGAATAATTTGCAGTACCCTTAGCAAAATAGAAACACATAAAATAAGTCCAGTGCACTTGATCTTATCACCGAAGACAAAGTGGAGCTATTGTGTCTCCTCTTTCAGCCATGCATCACACTCCACCGCTCAGCACAGAAACCGGGCCCTCGTGGGAGCAGTGGAATGCAGCAAAGTGTCGGGCAGGCTCGAAAGTGGCAGACTCGGGACAGATATACTCAAGGAGAAGACTTAACCCAATATTCAACCCTTAAATTATAAAATCACTGTACAATTGTGGAAATTTGTAAAGTTGGAGGGGAAAACACCAGTAATTCTAGCTCCTTAACTCAATTATATGTGTGTGTGTGTACCTATACAGTATTTTATATATGTAAAAAGCAGAATTTGTAAAGTTGGAGGGGAAAACACCAGTAATTCTAGCTCCTTAACTCAATTATATGTGTATGTGTGTACCTATACAGTATTTTATATGTGTAAAAAGCAAAAGTCAAATTACATTTATTATATAATATATAGTATATTGCATATACTATATATACCAACTATATACTATAGATAGTGTAAAATTAGTATATATAGTATAATATATAGTAAAATAAATGTAATTTGACTTCTGCTTTTTCCCACTTACTGTTGCATCATTAGCAAGGTAATATTAAAATATTTAACAACTAGTACAGCACCGATATTGACCCAGGAGGCATGCGTGGTTGCTAGTCAGAATGGACACCAGTCATAAACGTAAACAGTCATACACACAGACCCGTGCACACTGGCTAAGTGCTGGCCTTGATTGTGAGCATTCTTACCGATTGCTACAAGGTCCTCATGATTAAAACATTAATGACTTCATTAACCACAATTGCCTATCTCCTGCCCTATTCTTAATCATTTAGGGTGCTCCCACTTTCTAGTGTTATAAGTAATCATGCAGTGAACAATTTACATCATGGTAAGGTATTTGTAAGAATTGAATTATAAATAATTATAAGTCTCATTCTTAGGTTAACTCTTAATTTTGTGCTAAGAAGTGGACGGTTGACAGTACCTCTAAAGAATAAATCACAAATTGAAAATTCATTGGTGTTCTAACACCACTTTGCTGTGTGATCTTGAATATATCACCTGTAAAAGTAGCTTTATCTGTAGTGTTTTTCCAATGTGTCAAATGAGAATCATACCTATCATTGGCAAAAGGCTCTCAGGGTCATGCAACAAAAAGCACTGAAATGCTCATTATAAGAGGTCTGGAAAAGAGTTGGATGATGAGGGAAAACAGCACTAGGATTGGAGTCTTGGTCTGAAGCTTGGCTTTGCCTCTTTCTGGCTGTGTGATCTTCAGCAAGTCACTCTCTGAGCTTCTGTGTCTTCAAATGGTGGCAGTATTTCCCCTGTCTACCTTAGAATTACTTCGAGGATATAGTGATGGTGGAGAGTCTCATAAATTCCAAAGAAATTTGGGAATGGGAAGTTTTATTACTTAGTTCATATACAAAATATCTGTACTTATATCTTTTAAAAATTATTCTGAAGTTTTGCAAACATTCATGTACTCAGCACTCAAAATTAATATATCTGAATTTTTGGCCATCTGTTTCCCTCCTGATCCACTCCCCTCACCTCTTCCCAGAGCCACCCACAAGTCAGATATTGATACATGTACATCCTGTGCATGCTGTAAAACTTTTACCATAGAAATAATGTGTATCTGTGAATAATATATAGTATTGTCTTGAGGGTCTTTAAATATTAGATAAAAAAGTCAAAACTCTCTGTATTCTTCTCTAAGTCATTCACATCCATTCATGTTCATACATGTAGTTCTCATTCACTGACTTTCTCTGCTGCATGATCCTCACGTCATGTGCTCCATTGCACAGCTTGTGGGCATGTAGGCTTGTTTCTGTTGTGGAGCTGTGTAAACTATGCTATGAGGAGCATATGTGTATGTCTCCTTGTGCTCATGCACGAATGTTTCTTTAGGGCTGGAAGTGGAATTGTTGGGTCATGTACACATCTCCACCATTACTAGATTCAGCAAAATGCCCTCAATGACATCCCAGTGCCACCCACAAGTCAGATATTGATACGTGTACATCCTGTGCATGCTGTAAAACTTTTACTATCGAAATAATGTGCAAATGTTTCTCTAGGGCTAGATGTGGAATTGTACCATTGCCTCTATCAGTGTGTAAGAGTTTCTAATTCTCTGTATACTCACCAACACCTGGTGTTTTGATTTTTTAAGTTTTAATAACATCTTTAAGTGAAAAAGCATCCTACAAATAAATATTAGAATTTGATTTGATTTAGCAAGTGGCAATAATTTTTTTTTGTTGTTTCAACATTGACCTATGTTAACCAAACTAAGTACCTACCATGAAGAAATAGAAAGTATCCAGGACCTTGAGTTCTGAGGCTAACAGATACTCTAGTACTGCCTCTGCTACTTTTGGCCACTACATGCTTCGGACATCTCTTTCTGTCCTGGAGGATGACTTCCCAGAACTCTCAGGAGAAATAAGTGAAATACTGTGTGGCCATATACCTACAGCCAGGAACCTGCATTTCTGACACACTCCTGGGGTGAAACTTCACATCTAGATTAGCATGTATAAATCACAACTCTTCAAACGCGGTAACTTCAAACTGATCAAAAGATCAGTGCTGGGCATAACATCAGCCAACAGTAATTCAAAAAATTTGTTAAAGGGGTCCATGTGACAAAATAAAAACAGAGCAATTCTAAGGAAACATGAAAACCATGTTACTGACTTTTAAAAACTTAACATTGGCAGCAGCACTGAGATTCAGTGCCCTCCACACAAGACCCCAGGCCCTTGCCAGGTGAGTCCCCGTCCCTGAGAGAGGCTCCAGCCACCAACCCCCAGGCCCTGAGGCAGCAACAGGCAGCTGAGCATCAACAACACTCCCTGATATTGCTCCAGACACCAGGGTAGAACAAGTAGACTGCAGTAGCCTTTGCCATAATGACTAAACACCAACGGAGAGATATTAGAAATGTGAAAAACCAAGATAAAGTATGACACTACCAAAGGAATATAACTCTCAAGTTCTAGACCCTATAGAACAGGATGTTCTTGAAATGACTGATAAGGAATTTCAAGCAATAATTCTTAGGAAACTAAATGAGATACGAGAAGACTCAGACAACACAACAAAATGGAAAAAATATACAAGGCCTGAAAGAGGAAATGTACAAAGAAATCAAAGCCCTGAAAAAGAATGCAGCAGAGCTTGTGGAGCTGAAGGACTCATTCAACAAAAAAAACAAAAACAAAAAAACAAAAACAGAGAACTTAACCAGCAGGCTAGAACAAGCAGAAGAGAGAATTTCCGACCTTGCAAATGGCTTGTTCAAAATAACACAGGGAAACAAAAAAAAAAAAAACAAAAACAAAAACAGAGAACTTAACCAGCAGGCTAGAACAAGCAGCAGAGAGAATTTCCGACCTTGCAAATGGCTTGTTCAAAATAACACAGGGAAACAAAAAAAAAAAAAACAAAAACAAAAACAGAGAACTTAACCAGCAGGCTAGAACAAGCAGCAGAGAGAATTTCCGACCTTGCAAATGGCTTGTTCAAAATAACACAGGCAGACAAAAAAAAAAAAAAAGAAAGAAAAGAAAAGAAAAAAATTTAAAAACTTGAAGAAAATCTAAGAAAGATAACAGACAACCTTAAGCACTCAAATATCTGAATCATGGGTATTCCAGAGGGAGAGGAAAAAGGAAATAGCATTGAAAACATATTCAATGAGAAAATAGCAGAAAACTTCTCAGGTATAGGGAGAGATACAAATCTTCAGATACAGGAGACTCAAAGATTTCCCAACGTATTCAACCCAAAAAAAGGTCCTCTCCAAGACATGTTATAGTAAAATTGACAAATTTTACTCAAAGACAAAACTCAAAGACAGAGAATCTTAAAAGCTGCAAGAGAGAAGCATCAAGTCGCCTATAAGGGAACCCCTATCAGACTAACATCAAACTTTTCATCAGAAACCCTAAAATCGAGAAAAGAATGGGATGATACATTCAAAATACTGGAAGACAAAAATTGCCAGCAAAGAATACTTTACCCAGCAAGGCTATCTTTCCAAAATAAAGGACAAACAGTATGTTTCCCAGACAAAGAAAAACTGTGGGAGTTCACCACCACATGACCAGCCCTACAAGAAATTCTCAAGAGAGTACTGAGTCTGGTACCTGAAAAATGACCATCAATACCTTGAATACTCAAAATAGATCAAAACCCACCAGTAAAATAAAATGTTAACAAAAAAGAGAAAAAAAATTATCCACTATTCCAAGAAACCAACAAACACAGAAGACAATCAGTAAATCAGAAAGAAAGGAACAAAAGATATTTAAAACATCCAAACAAAAATCAATATAGTGCCAGGAGTAAATCAATACCTTTCAATAATAACTCTTAATGTTAAAGGCTTGAATTCCCCACTCAAAAGACACAGACTGACTGATTAGATTAAAAAGATGGACCCAATGATATGCTTCTTTCAAGAGACCCATCTCACCTGTAAAGACACACATAGACTAAGAGTGAAAGGATGTAAAAAGATATACCATGCAAATAGAAATGAAAAAAGAGCTGGAGAGCTATTCTTTTATCAGATAAAATAGACTTTAAACCAAAAATCATAAAAAGAGACAAAGAAGGCCACTATATAGTGATAAAAGGATCTATCCAACAAGAAGACATAACAATCATAAATATATATGCACTCAACATTGGAGCAGCCAGATTTATAAAGCAAACATTATTAGACCTAAAGAAAGAGATAGACACTAATACCCTAATAGTAGGGGACCTGAACACCCCACTTTCAACATTGGACAGATCATCTAGGCAAAAAATCAGCAGAGAAGCACAAGACCTAAATAACACTTTAGACCAATTGGACTTGGTAGATACCTACAGAACATTTCATCCAACAACGTCAGAATATTCATTCTTCTCTTCAGCACCTGGAACAGTCTCCAGGATAGACCACATGTTAGGTCACAAATCAAGTCTCAACAAATTTAGAAAAATTGAAATTATTCCATGTTTTATTTTCAGACCACAACAGATAAAACTAGAAATCAATAACCAATGAAACTCTGGAAACTATATAAATACATGGAAATTAAACAACATTCTACTTAATGACATATAGGTCCAAGAAGTAATTAAACAGGAAATCAAAAAATTTATTGAAAATAATGAAAATAATGACACATCATACCAAAACCTGTGGGATACTGCAAAAGCAGTACTAAGGGGGAACTATGTCACATTAAATGCTTACTTAAGAAGAATGGAAAGATGGCAAGTAAACAACCTAACACTTCACCTTAA
>NW_007729275.1:201987-207001 GCF_000696425.1 Galeopterus variegatus | reverse complement strand
CATCAATAAAATCAAACACAGATACCATATGATCATCTCTATAGATGCTGAAAAAGCATTTGACTAAATTCAACATTCATTAATGATAAAGACTCTCTATAAATTGAGTATAGAAGGAAAGTATCTGAACATAATTAGAGCCACATATGAGACTGCCAGTATCATTCTGAATGGAGAAAAATTGAAAGCTTTTCCCTTAAGAACAGGAACAAGATAAGTATGTCCACTCTCACCACTCCTATTCAACATAGTGTTGGTAGTACTAGCCAGAGCAGTCAGGGAAGAGAAAGAAATAAAGGGAATCCAGATTGGAAAAGATGAAGTCAAACTCTCCCCATTTGCAGGTAACATGATCCTCCTATATATAGAACAGACTAAAGACTCTTCAAAAATCTCTTAGAGTTAATAAATGATTTTAGCAAAGTTGCAGGTATGAAATCAACACATAAAAATCGGTAGCATTTTTATTTCCTAGCAATGAAATGGCAGAAAAAGAAATCAAGAAAGCTAGCCCATTTATAATAGCCACTAAAAAAATAAAATACCTAGGAATAAATTAACCAAGGATGTGAAAAATCTCTATGATGAGAATTACAAACCACTGTTGAGACAAATTAAAGAGAACAGAGGAAGATGGAAAGATATCCTATGCTCTTGGATTGAAAGAATTAACACTGTGAAAATGTCCATACTCCCCAAAGTGATCTACAGATTCAATGCAATCCCCATCAAAATTCCAATGACATTTTTCTCAGAATTAAAGAAAAACAATCCTAACATTCATATAGAAGAACAAAAGATGATAAATAGCCAAAGCTATCCTGAGCAAAAAAAATAAAGTCAGAGACTTAACATTTTCTGACTTTAAACTATACTACAAAGCTATAGTAACCAAAACAGCATGGTACTAACATAAAAAGAGACACATGGACCAATGGAATAGAATAGAGATTCGAGAAATCAACCCATGCACCTACAGCCACTGATCTTTGACAAAGGCACCAAGACTACACACTGGGGAAGAGACTGCCTCTTCAGTACATGACACTGGTAAAATTGGACATTCATATGTAGCAGAATGAAAGTAGACACATACCTCTCACCATATACAAAAATCAACTCAAAATGGATTAAAGAATTAAATATGTATCCTGAAACAATAAAACTTCTTAAAGAAAACATAGGGGAAACACTCCAGGAAGTAGGATTGGGTACAGGCTTTTTGAATATGACCCTAAAAGCACAGGCAACCAAAGGAAAAGTAAACAAATGGGATTATATCAAACTAAAAAGCTCCTGCAGAGAAAAAGAAGCAAGTAACAGAGCAAAAAGACAACTAACAAGAGTGGGAGAAAATATTTGCAAGATATACATCTGACAAAGGATTAATAACCAGAATATACAAGAAACTCAAACAACTTAACAGCAAAAAAACAAGTGACCAAATTAAAAAATGGGCAAAGGAGCTGAATACGCATTTCTCAAAGGAAGACATACAGATGGCCAACAGACACATGAAAAAATGCTCAACATCACTCAGCATTCAGGAAATGCAAATCCAAACCACACTAACATACCATCTCACTCCAGTTAGGATGGCTAATATCCAAAAGATTTAGAATGACAAATGGTGGCATGGGTGCAGAGAAAAAGGAATCCTCCTACGCTATTGGTGGGATTGCAGAATGGAAAATGGTATGGAGGTTCCTCAAACAATTACAGGTAGCTATACCATATGACCCAGCTATTCCACTGCTGGATATATACCCAGAGGAATAGAAATCATCATGTCGAAGGGATACCTGTACTATCATGTTTATTGCAATGCTATTTACAGTGGCAAAGAGTTGGAACCAGCCTAGATGCCCATCACTGGATGAGTGGATAAGGAAAATATGGTATAGCTATACACTGGAATACTACTTGCTATAAAAAAAGTGAAATGCTACCATTCACAGCGACATGGGTGGACTTAGAGAAAATTATATTAAGTGAAATAAGCCAGGCACAGAAAGAGAAATACTGCATGTTTTCACTTATTTGTAGGAGTTAATAAAAATAAATAAGTAAATATACAAATGAATGGGAGGTGGGAGGGCAAAAATCACAATTCCTTGAACTTGTTAAGGCAAGTGAACAGATATGATGTTGATGGGGGGGAAGGAGGGAGAGGGAGGGAGGGATTGGTATAGGAACACAGAAATCAACTCTATTGTTTATTGATAAATTAAAATTTAAAAAAAAAATCCAAACTTAACATTGACTCGTGGCGTGAGTGCCTCCTCATGGTGGATTTGAGCATCGCAGCCTTATTGACTGCAGAAATCCCTCCACACTGGGCACAATCAAAGTGCTTCACTCCAAGGGGGCTATCCCTCCAGGACTCCTGCAAATGTCTCTGCTTCCTTGATGTTGAACAGTTCAAACCCTGGAAGGAATCCCTTGAAGAAGAGATTAAAAGATCACCAGTTCTGGAGGACCTACCAAGTGCCAGCACTGAGCACATTTTGCCTAATTTCTTCGTACACCTCATAGTGATTCCATGAGGTAGGTTATTACTGCATTTTTGCTAATTAGAAGGCAGGACATGGCAGAGCCAGGCTAAGCCTAGGCCAGTCTAGGAAGCTCGAGCCCACTGCTGTCTCTCCAGGCCCCTGCAGCATCGGGACCAGAGAGGGAGCTGGACCAGGAAAGAAGAGGTGTTAGCAATTCGGGAGGGCTGTTTTCTGTCAAGCAGGGAAGGCACAGAAGGAAAAATACCTCCTTGGCTTTGGTCACTCTCAGGGGGGAATGAAAGGAGTATGGAACACATAGGCTTCTACACGTGTGCCCACTGGTACACCCACATGCTTGCCCTCAAGAAGGGGAGGCGGGTGGGAGGAGAGAAAAGTCATTCTAGCTGGCTGCCTCCGAAAGCTGCCCAGCGTCCTTGTTCCCACCTGCCTCATTTTCTCTCTGGTTCTTTACCAAAGAAGTTTGAGTACTTTAAATTCTAAGATGCCCAGGGAATCAACTGTCCAAGGGTGACAGTAATGAGAAGGAGGTGAGAGGGGGACCAGGCTCTGTTCCTCAGAATGTCCAGCCTGTCTTCTAAGCTACCTCCTGCAGAGAAGGCCCATGAGCGAGAGGACACAGGCTGAAATCAGCGGAGCCTGGAAACTGCAGAGGGCTCAACCTGATAGAGCAGCAATTTGGAAATGACGGCCGATAGTGGGAGATCTATGGAACAGACTGGAATTCATTGTATGATGGCTACTGTGCAGCTTTAAAAATGATGCCACAGAGAGTTACTATGGAGAATGTTTATGACTGATATTGAATAATTAGGTGATAGAATCCTAATTTTGTGTTTTAATAGTTTATATATATATATATACATATATGTGTGTAAGAGTGCATGTGTGCATATAAGCTTTTAAAATACACACCTGTAAATGTAAACTTTATAACACAAACACAGGACTGGAAGGACATATACCAAAAATTAATAGGTAATTTTATAATAAGTTTTAGAGTCATCTTAATATTCTCTTATATACATATGGTTGTATAAGTGTATATGTATACACATCTACACATGCATACATACTTTGGATTTAAACATAAAACAAAACTTTTAGGAGAAAAATAGAAATATTCAGGATCTTGAACTAAACAAAGTATTCTTAGGTTGGATATCAAAAACCTGGTCCATAAAATTAAAAATGAATAAATTGGACTTCATCAAAATTAAAAGCTTTTGCTTTGCAAAGTACCCTAGTAAGAGGTCGAAAAGACAAGCTACAGACTGATGGAGGATATTTGCAAACTACCTATTCGACAAAGGACTGGTATATCTAAAGAACTCTTAAAACTCCAAAAAAAGTAAACAATCAGGTTAGAACCTAGGTAAAAGACATGAACAGCCATCTCACCGAAGAAGCTATACAGATGTAAAATAAGGTATACAGATGTTCGACATCATTAGCCATTTGGGAAATGCAGATTAAAATGACAATGTAATGTCACTTCACACACCCATCAAAATAAATAACATCAAAAATAGTGACATCACAAATGCTGGTGACAATGCATAAAAACCAGGCAACTCATACATTTGGATAACTCATACATTGCTGGGGGGAAGTGAAATGGTGCAGCCAGTCTGGGAAACAGTTTGTCAGTTTCATGTAAAACTAAATATTCAGTTACCATATAACCCATCAATTGCACTCCTGAGCATTTATCCCAGAGCAGTGAAGACTTATGTTCACACAAAAAAACCTGTACACTAATGTTCATGGCAGCTTCATTTCCAAAAACTGGAAACAACTTAGAAGACCTTCAACATGCAAATGATTAAGCAACTGTGATGCCTCCTTACCATGGAGTGGTACTCAGCAGTGAGAAAGGGAACACTGATACATACAACAACCTGGATGAATTTCTAGGGAGTATGTTGAGTGAAAAAAACCAATCCCAAAATGTTACATACTGTATGACTCCATTTATGTAACCTTGAAATGACAAGATTATAGAGATAGGGAGCGGATTAGGAGTTCAAAGTGTTATGAACTGGGGGTGTGTATGTGTATAGTGATTTGTATGATGTGTGGATGATGTGTGTATATGTATTGCATGTTGTGTGTATGTGTGTAGTGATGAGCATGGTGTGTGTATGGTGTGCATGTATGTGTATTGTGTGTTATGTGTGTACTGATGTGTGTGGTGTGTGTATATATTGCATATTCTGTATGTGTGTTAAGTGTGTGGCATGTGGATGATGGGTATATGTATTACATGTTGTGTGTATGTGTGTACTGATGTGCATGGTGTGTATATGGTGTGCATGTATGTGTATTGTGTGTTATGTGTGTACTGATGTGTGTGGTGTGTATATATATTGCATATTCTGTATGTGTGTTAAGTGTGTGGCATGTGGATGATGGGTATATGTATTACATGTTGTGTGTATGTGTGTACTGATGTGCATGGTGTGTATATGGTGTGCATGTATGTGTATTGTGTGTTATGT
>NW_007729275.1:199585-201622 GCF_000696425.1 Galeopterus variegatus | reverse complement strand
GGAGTATGTTGAGTGAAAAAAACCAATCCCAAAATGTTACATACTGTATGACTCCATTTATCTAACCTTGAAATGACAAGATTATAGAGATAGGGAGTGGATTAGGAGTTCAAAGTGTTATGAACTGGGGGTGTGTATGTGTATAGTGATTTGTATGATGTGTGGATGGTGTGTATATGTATTGCATGTTGTGTGTATGTGTGTAGTGATGAGCATGGTGTGTGTATGGTGTGCATGTATGTGTATTGTGTGTTATGTGTGTACTGATGTGTGTGGTGTGTGTATATATTGCATATTCTGTATGTGTGTTAAGTGTGTGGCATGTGGATGATGGGTATATGTATTACATGTTGTGTGTATGTGTGTACTGATGTGCATGGTGTGTATATGGTGTGCATGTATGTGTATTGTGTGTTATGTATGTACTGATGTGTGTGGTGTGTATATATATTGCATATTCTGCATGTGTGTTGTGATGTGTGTGGCATGTGGATGATGTGTATATGTATTGCATGTTGTGTGCATGTGTGTACTGATGTGCATGGTGTGTATATGGTGTGCATGTCACAGAATGGAAATTAGGGTGAGGTGAGTGAGGCCTTCCCCTCAGGTGCCAAAAGCTCAGAAAATAAGATAAATAATATTTTAATGTACTATTTTTAAAAATTGAAAATAATGTAAAAAAGCCCACAACAAGCAAACTATCAAAATTTTAAATGAAAACAGACTGCTGCTGTTTGGTTCACAGTGCTGTATTACTGGACATCAGGAATAGCCAGTGGCTCCTGGTCCACGTGGCCTGGTGTCCCACCCCCCCGCTGGGGGGTTTGTGAGGGCTGACAGTGGTATGCTAGCAGATCGGGTCATGTGGATGTGACATGTAGTCGTTTCTTTTACTGTATAGCTTTTATTTACTTTTCCCACTTGGTTCAAACATGGGAAGATATTTTGATAAGTGTCTGTAGGGAGCATATTTTTTCTTTTGCCTCATACCTCGACGTGGGTCAGCACGCCAGCATGTATGCTGGACACTGGAACATCACTGGGTGGTTATGTAGTTGTTGGTCAGATTCAGTTAAGAGGACCCCCAGGGTTTGACTTCATTTCAGCCCCACCAGAAGGGCAGGGCCATTCTGGTTGACCCCGGGGTGGCGCAGAGTATTCCTGGGCAGCTCACGTAGGGACATGCAGACCTGGCTGTTTCGTTGTGCCCAACATAGCAATCTATACATGGGCACTTTTGGATTTCATGGTGAATGCAGTCGTACGCCAGGAATCATGAGTTCTGAAGCCTTAACTGGGTGAGGACCCCTTTGTCTGGTCCTCGTGTGCCCACAGCTCAAGCACTCTTGCATTGAACGTTGCTGAAAACTTCAGTTCATACCCTTACTTAATCGCCCTGGAAGTGGCTCAGAGGAATGGGAGCAGTAGTGTCTCTGCTGTCCCTGGGAGAATAGAAGAGCCAGAAAAAAGAACTGTCATGCAACATTTCCCCTTTCCCACACCGTTAAAACATACCTGGACCTGCTTATAGGCAGGTAGGCTGGAAAATGAGACAAACAGCACTCAGACACGCTGCTCTCTGAATCCGGGAGTGACCCCGTGCTCCCGACGGACTGAGGGCTCCCTTCTCCCGTTGCCTTCCCAGGCTCTGGTCAGTGCTGCTCTCTTTCCCAGCGCCATTTTTGCTGTCTGCTCCTGTTTTTGATCATTTTTCCTGTCCTCAAGTTAGCAGCACTGTGCATTAGGCTTACATTTTGACAGTGATTTTGGTAAATGTGCAGTGCAGTGGGAAGACAGGCCCCTTACATAAACCTTAGTGGTATCAATGGTTATAAAATTCTATGGCACACAAACATGATCTCTTTCAGACTGGTTATTGACAGAGTTCGCAGGGAAAAGCCTTTCTAGTGTCAGTCTATCGTCGTGTGATATGATTTGAGGGATTCTGATCCTATGTCTAGGGATGATATATGTGTGTGTTTCATTCACAGCACTTTTGCACTGGAGTGAGAACCCACAAAGAGAAAATGACTA
>NW_007729275.1:197869-199128 GCF_000696425.1 Galeopterus variegatus | reverse complement strand
CATTCACAGCACTTTTGCACTGGAGTGAGAACCCACAAAGAGAAAATGACTAAAAATGTGATCCTTTTTACAAAATATTAAAAATTAAGGGTGCTTTTATGAAAAAAAAATTTTCCAGAGAAATCCTGACCCTACAAATAATTTTATATTAGTCTTATGAAATAATTTCAAGTAGGAAATAATTTCTGTTCACTGTAATTGAAAATATTTTAAATTAAGATGCTCTCCTGTTAATTGTAAATAAAAAAGTTGAAATAATTGTGTAGATTTTTTTCTGCATAAGCATTGAAAGTATAGACTTTTATTTTAAGGTAGAAATGTGTTATAAAATAATGAAAAAAATTTTTAGAGATTCGTCTTCAAGAATAGGGATGAATATTTCTCTAGAGCTGGGAAAGTATTGGAAAGCTTGAACCTCAGTGGCCTGCCATCGATCTTAGCATAGAAACTACATTGCCCGGCAGGAGCTGTGGGTTACGCTGAGCTCTGCCTCCTCCCTGCTCTCTAATATCATCACACACCAGGCTGCCCTCACTACACGGAGACGGCCCTGACTACTGCAGGTGTGTGTGCCTGTGTGCTCCCTCCTGCCACAGGGCCTTTGCATGTTCTGCACTGCCCGTCCCCCCACCCCCCAGGCCCTCCTTTCCTTCATTCTTCACACTAGTAAACATTTTTACCTAAAGCATCTCATCTTCAGGGAAGCCTGTCCTGACCTTCTTGACCAAATTAACCCTCACCCCCACCCCCACACATAATACCCCCATCATGTTCGTCTCTATTATAGCTCTTATCAGAACTGCACTTTTATAGGTACATTTGGGATTGTTGTCTCTTGGCTTCTATATAGCCCACAAGTTGTTCGAGAGCTGGGACTTAAGCCCAGTTTTGCTTATCATGATATCCCTTTTATCTATCCTGATACCTTAATAAAATTTTTAGAGGGAAATGAAGATAATCAGTGTGAGGCCAGTCCTGCTTTAATGGCTAATGTATCTGATATAAGGTAAAATATATATATATTGCTTTTAAAGCATTTGCTATATTTCAAATAGAGGATTTATATTTTAATGCAGTAGGTGATGTTGTAGAGAAGTTATTTTTTTCTGTATTTATTTAGCTATCATTATAGTTTCTGCTATTAATGCAACATTAATAACATGTTTACTGTATTCTGGGTGGAAAGAAAATGTTTGAAATGCCTTCCGTCCTCCTGAAAGTGGGTTGTCAAAACAAGACCAAAATGATTCATGATTTTA
>NW_007729275.1:195810-196309 GCF_000696425.1 Galeopterus variegatus | reverse complement strand
TGAATAAGTATATGTTGAAATAAAGGAATGAATGCATGGTGAACAAATGAATGTATATAAAAATAAGTAAGGGAGAGAAAGTGTCCGTTTGATTTAGAAATCGAAAGGGACTGACGTCGTGGAGGTGGAGGTAACAGCTGTGCTGGAGTAGGTGAGAAATGAATGGGGCAGGATTGGAGATACGATGATTACAGTATTCTAGGACAAGAAGTGAAGGGGAGCGAGTTAAGGGGGAAGTGAAGGGGAGTTAGTGAGGCTCTTGTGTGTGTTTAGAACCTGAGGGAGAAGAGAAAAGAGCTGTGTTTAAACTCAACTACGGTGATCTAAAAACATTGCCAAGCCCCACGAGGCAGTTCACAGTGATCTGGGTAGGAGCAGGGCTGGCTTAGTGGGTGTACAACTGTGCAGCTGTGCAGAGCCCACACTCAAAAGGGCCTGCACGGGCCGGCCCAGTGGCGCACTGGATAAGTGCGCCGCTTGGGAAGCGCGGTGGCGCTCC
>NW_007729275.1:184617-194135 GCF_000696425.1 Galeopterus variegatus | reverse complement strand
TCCCCAGATATGTAAATAAGAAAGCCAAAAGTGCTTGTCAGCTTAAATTCTGCAGTCACTTGCTTCAATTTTGAAGTTCATTTTCTTTTCTCTTTAGGTCTAAATGTTAATGATCTTGAGAAAATGAACTATAATTCAGAGGTCTGTGTGATAATAAACATTTAAGAATTGGTTTATCCTCACTTTTTAATTTATGTATTTGCTTATAAACCTTGAGTTGTTCTATATATTACCTATATGTAATTTTTGTATGTTAGTGGAAGGTCTTAGTCATACAAAATGTTGGGGCCTTTAATACTGTGTTAAACATCTTTCATTTACTTAGGAAAAATTATAGTTCAGAATGAATGATTAGGATGGAAATAGCATATTGATTCTCTCTCATAGAAGGTCAAGATGATGAATTATTGAACCCTCTTGAGAAGATTATCAGTGAGTCAGAACTGCGTTCAAATAAATTATACTGCTCTTTGCACTTTTAATTTGTGGCTCAAATAAACCTATATTTTTTAAAAAGCAAACAAACTCCCCTTTGTTTATTTCCTGAAATTAAAATTGCAAAAAACATATCTTTGATATTTATTAAACTTCTGATAGCCTCTTAGACCTGAATTCAGATTTTAATTGAGATGTCTTTATCTCTCCTCCATCTATGAATATTTAGATATTTAAATGATATTTTCCTGTTCTATTCAGAGAATACAGACTTCTATACTCTGCAGAAGACATTTTGTAAACCGTTATTCTGTATTTTCAAAGGCAGTCTCCTTTCATTTGATTTTATATTAATTCGAAAAAAAACCCCACACCTACAAATTCAGTTGTTTCACTCTATTTTCCCCTTAAATCAGCTTNTTTGCTTATCATGATATCCCCTTTATCTATCCTGATACCTTAATAAAATTTTTAGAGGGAAATGAAGATAATCAGTGTGAGGCCAGTCCTGCTTTAATGGCTAATGTATCTGATATAAGGTAAAATATATATATATTGCTTTTAAAGCATTTGCTGTATTTCAAATAGAGGATTTATATTTTAATGCAGTAGATGATGTTGTAGAGAAGTTATTTTTTCTGTATTTATTTAGCTATTATTATAGTTTCTGCTATTAATGCAACATTAATAACATGTTTACTGTATTCTGGGTGGAAGGAAAATGTTTGAAATGCAGTTCCTGCTGCTCTGAAGCATTTTTTTTTCTACAAAGGATGGTGGGGAATAGTTAGATGCCATGATAAATTAAATTTCTACAAAATTAATGCAGTGAGGAAGCATGTCTTTTACTTAAACACTCATGTTGGGGGGCAGCTACTGATGAAAGCAGAACTCTGCTCTTACTGTCAAAGAGTGGTGTGGCCACTCATCCTAATTAGAATGAGGACACCGGACTTTAAGTTCCATGCTATATCTGTTTCTCGACGACTGAGATTTCAAATGTGTAAATTTTACTTCTGGATTGGAAACTTATAGGAGACTTGAATCACAATTCTGTTGACCCATACAATTGAAGAGGCTGACATGGAATACCCACAGAAGGGTGGAGTAGAATTCCAGTTATGAGCCTGCCAACACATGGAACCCTTCGACAAGCCTTCCTGAGTGTGCCATTTCTTACTGACTACAACGTGGGCTTCCTTGCTCTAGCAACTCGATACAGAATGAACAACCGTGAGGCTTCTTGCTACTAGTGACAGGCATCAGTCCCAGGCCACTGTCCGCCTCTACCTTTCTAAAGTTTTCTTCATCCTCCGGTAATTCTCAACAATAAATGTTTAGGGTTTAAATGTTTGCAATTAATTTTTTTCTACGTTTAGAGCATACTTAAATTGATAGGTTTTTATTTGCTTTAGGAAGTCAGACTAGTAGCTGTATGCAGTGTTGGTTTTTATATGTATTTACACATAGATTTTCCAAATCAAGTAATTTTGTACTGACATTTTTCAACTTGAGCTTCTTTAAGAAGTTTTTTAAGGATCTGGCGTTTAAATACTTACCTGGTCAATAGCCTACCATTTTTAAACATAAAATTTAATTTAATGAAAGTCTATCTGTTCTTGAAGTAAAGATATATTTGCCCTGAAAAAAATTTAGTTTAAAAATAAGATCCAGCCCCATTGATGATTTTTAAAAAAGGAAATGAATTTCAATTGCTTTTCTGTATACTTCTATGTAGTTAACTCGGTTTTTCCAACAATGTAATATTTTTGGCTTTATGGAAAAATAGAAGCACTTACCAAGCCATATACTTGTATTTTATGCTTAATGTCACAGATGGTTCTTGTGTTCTTAAGATTTAATTCTCAAGTATTCTTTAAAAGTGATTATTAGGCTTTTTAAAAATGAAGTACTTCTAATAATGCACTAACTTTTTTTTTTCTTTTCATGCTAGCTTAGTGCTTTGTGTAAGTTGAATTCTAATGCAATTCCTTGAAGTATTGAAAACTAAGAACATCTTTGTGGCTTCTAAATTTTTTTTTTCCTTTTTGTCTTTTTTCGTGACCGGTAATGGGATTGCAACCCTCAGTGTCGCGCCTGTACCATGACCGGCAACGGGATCACAACCCTCGGTGTCATGCCCGCACCCCGCTCAACCAGTGAGTGGACCGGTCTCTATATGGGATCCGAACCCTCGGCGGGAGCGCCGCTGCGCTCCCAAGCACCGCACTCTACCGAGTGCGCCACCGGGCCGGCCCTATGGCTTCTAAATTTGACCAATAAAAAATAATTAGATTTTAAAAATTGTCTTATTTAACCAGAAAAGTTAAAATCAGAATATATTTTAGGAATACACTATAGTAAAGGACCTTATAAAGTAATATTGTATGGTATATATTATTCATGGATGTATAATACTGAAAGAAATAGAAGGTACATGAACAGAGACAAGAAGAGAACAAAGCCAAAGCTTTTGTGTCCTTTATACCTAAGTACAAAAGAGACAAGACGATATGTATAATTTCGTTGAGCTCATGCCATTTTAAATGATATCATCTGACATTTAGTGTATCTATCATGACAAATTTATTTAATGTTTATATTAATGAGAAAATTTTGAAACATGCCAAAACAACCTTCTAAATCCCAGAAAATATAGAGGAGGGTTTATTCAGAACATCATCTGAATGTTTTTTATGTTACTCACATGTCTTCCCTTAACTTTAGGTGGTTAAACAAGAAACAGCTGACTTTCCAAACACGTTAGCCCTTGTGTGCAGCCTGTGCTTGTTATGGACATTGATGCTATTTCAGATTTCAGCTGAGCTGCACATGTATGGCTGCTTAGAAAAGCACCTGATTCCACAGTCCCTCAATAAGTAATATTAGCTGATGACTCTGTAACTCAAAGGCTTTGTATTTGACAGCCTAGCAGGAAGGGTGAATTCTCTCTCAGAGCTCTTGCAGCAAAGGTGATTGCCATTAGCTTATATTATTGTTGAATAGATTATAAATAACTTACCAATACAATAGGCAGTGCCAGAACAAGGGTCAGAGTTTAGAATTTGAAAATCTTTGTCCATGACTTTGCTTACATAATTTCACCCTCATATCTACTAGTTTCCAGGACAAACAAGGAAGCCCTCATTTTCAGACAGGAAAATGGGATAGGTATTCAAATGTAACACTGCTGACACCCAAAATATTTTATTTCCAGCCTTGTGAATAAATTGCTGCTCCTTGATTTCTAAGTTGTTAGTACCAGTACACCAGGATAGCTACATTAAAGTTCAAAGCAGGAGGAAGAATTCAAGCTGGGGAATCCTGATTCTGCAATTTAAGCCTGGCCTGGGGGAGGATGTTAATGTTTTGCACACACCACCACACCTATGTGGCTCCTTTCACTTTATTAATCCATGTGTATGTGTGAAAAGAACATGTTGCAACAGCAGTATCATTGCTAGGCCATGTGGATGTCAACCCTGCCCTGATCAGATATTTGGAGTACCCACCAATGAGGTGACTTTCCTTCTTAGGCTGTGACCTGTCAGTAGTGTTTGATCAAACAGCTGCCTCAGCCCCGATTGCTGTACTGCAGGCTTGCTGGGGTAAGAAAGCAGATGAAATCCAAATTAGGCCTCACTAGTTCTCATACTGCATTGATGTTTAAGAGACTGAAACATAATGCTTAGTATTTTATCAAAGTGGGATTTAATAATAAAGTGGAATATTAGCCTAAGGACGGGGTACTCTGCAGGTCCTCTAGTGAAATATCCTTCTATTTTACTACAAAAAAAAAAAATGAAGCACATAGTGTGACTATGTCTAGGTAAGATGGCTTTTTTTTTTTTTTTTTTTTTTTTTTTTTTTTTTTTTTTTTTTGTCTTTTGTCTTTTTCTGTGTCTGGCAACGGATCACAACCCTCAGTGTTGCCCCCGTACCGGACCGAGGACTGGCAACGGGATCGCAACCCTCGGTGTTGCCCCCGCGCCTCGCTCAGCCAGTGAGCGGGAACCAGTCTGTATGTGGGATCTGAACCCTCGGGCGGGAGCGCAGCCGCGCTTCCCAAGCGGCGCACTATCCAGTGCGCCACCGGGCCGGCCCGGTAAGATGGCTTTTTAACATTTAGAAATAAAATAAAAATGGTTGTTTGGAAGATAAAATGGTTTTGAGTGTGTGATTCATTCTTTTGTATTGGACTATAAGAGGTGGTACTTGCAGTACTGAACTTTTATCAGAAAAATAAGACTGGCTTTCAATTTCTTTGTGTGTCAAAAGCATTAATCAAGTATCTGCATAGTATACAGGAGACTATGCTGGAGCTGGGGCAAAATTTCAGATAGATATAGATATTATATGTGTGCACGTATTTTATACATATAATTACATATTCTGTCCTCAATTTAGAGATATTTCTCATCTTATCTACCTCTTTGCTGTACAAGTATTTAACTTTCTGTTGTCTTACTGAATTTTGACAAACAATTAAGAACATTTCTAGCCAGTTCTCATGTGTTGAATTTCAGGATTGTTCCCATACATCTCAAGGGCTGTCCAGCCACACTTGCAGGAGGTAAAGGTGTGGCCAAGAAAGCTGCAGACACACCTAGAACAAGGAGTCAACATTTAGCATCTGCCTTTCATATTGTCTTGCCTAAAGCTGAGTCCCCCAAACCTGTTAACTCAGAGATTTTCCCTGTTGAGGGTCTCCTGGACTTGTCATTGCCAGGAGCATGTTGATATATTAGAAATGGTTCAGGGCCGGCCCGGTGGTGCACTGCTACAGTGTGCCACTTGGGAGCGCGGTGGTGCTCCTGCCGAGGGTTCGGATCCCACATACAGACCGGTTCCCGCTCACTGGCTGAGCGAGGTGCGGGTGCGGCACCGAGGTTTGCGATCCCGTTGCCGGACACGAAAAAAGACAAAAAAAAAGGAAAAAAAAAGAAAAAGAAAAGAAACGTTCAAAGAAGAGTCTCATCACAGTCATGGATGAGAGCGTGGAGAAAGAAGGAAAGGTTTGATACAAATTGCCTGTAGAAATGAGAACTATGACAGAGGGACAGAATGCCTTGGCAGGTATGAGGGGACCAGGTGATTTAGAAAAGGTAGAAGAAAATGTACAAGAATGCATTGAATCTGATAAGAGAAAAACTTAGGATAAGTGCAAAAAGCTTTACTTAATGAGAACTTCCAAAATGCAATGAAACATGCATTATTACTCTATTACTTATTATTATTCTGTTACTATTAACTCTACCCTCATGAGAATTGGTAAGATGCAAATCCGAGGGGGCTCTTGTGGGGTGCTTACCTATTCCACAGAAATCACCCAGAGGTCCAGCAGGTAGAGACATTGGTTTATTGTACTTACGAGAGTCACTGATGGTGGCCGGTCAGTAAGAAGTGTGCACCGCCACGGAGTACATACAGCAGTTATATAGTTAACAGATCAAGGTAGGAATGTAATTCACTTTCATGTGCAGGCCCTCAACCAGCTAACATAAATCATCTTCACGTAGTTACCGTCCCGCTTCTCCCAACATCCTATTTATCTAAAGGAACCATGCCTTTCCTTGGGTAACCACCTTGGCCAAGTGCAGCCCCCCTGGTATGCAAGGGATGGGAAAATAGGGATATGTCCAGCACCTACCCTACAACTGGCAACCAGGAACAAAATCATGTGACTGCTGACAAATTAGAGTTTAACTCTAATTTTAAGCCCATTTCCACCTGAGCCCAACTATCTGGGTTTCCTTGCTGCCCACCACCTCAAAGTCTCCCAAGCGGGGCCGGGGTATTTGCTCTCAGGGCCGAGTGTGCCTGGGTGAGGCACACACCTGGTGTGAGGACTGCCAGGTGGGTGGCTTGGAGAAATGCAACAGACCTTGGGTTTTCCTCCAGCCCTGGTTAGTCACAGATGTTCTACTTCCCTGAAAGTGTGTGTCTCCTCTTGTTGTTGTTGTTTAGTAATGTAGTTCCTCAAAAGAGCTTTCTATATTTAGAGACCATTGATAAAACATCTTTTTAAAATGTGGCAGCCATCCCAGGCTTGGATTGAGAGGGAGCGTGGCTCACTATTTCATGAGTCTTTCCATCAGGAAGTAAGATGCTCACTTACTTCCTGGTTGGACTTTAGAAATTTGCAGTACCTTTTCCAAATTAGTTCTCTCCATGTGTAAACTGTTGATCATTGTGCATATTCTTACGAGGATAATCTGGAAACACAAGATCTCATTTAGCAGGAAGGCTTGGTGGGTGGCAGGGGGAGGGGAGAGTTCTAGTGAAATAAATTTTTTTGGCTCATGTAGAGCTAGCTAACAGGAATCTTTTTTGCTTAGGTTCTAGTGAAAAGCCTTTCTCCGATGTTTCGTTGTACTGCTTTGCTTTATAAATAAAGATCATCAAGCACAATTGAATTTTGATTTAATGAGTAAGAATCTGGCAGGACCTGAGGGCACTCATTCTGAACATCAGTGGACTTGTAGGCTACAACACAGAAAGCACAGGTGATCAAGCTGACATAGGATCTATAGTGGAACTTACTTTCTGAGCGAGCAGTGATGAGACTTACAGGTTGGATAGGACCCATATGGAGTTGTTCTGAATTGTGAAGAAGATAAAGTAGACCTAATTTTAGTAGTGGTGGAGTTGAGATCTATAAGTAGAGGAAGTCAAATGGACGAAAAGATAGGGCATGTAGGTTATATCAGTTAGGACTAGGCTTCTCTGCATGTGACATAAAATCCAAAATTATTATGGCTTTAACAAGATAGAATTTCTTTTTCTCTCATGTTAAAGAAATCTGGAAATAGGTAGTCCAGGCTCAAATGGCATGGTGTTAGGATCCAAACTCCTTCCGTTATATTTCTCTGCCAACTTTAGTTCAATGCTTCTACCTCATGGTCCAGAATAGCTGCTTGAAGTCCAGCCATTGTGTCAGCATTCCAGTTAGTAGAAAGGAAGAGCAGACAAAGAAGGGCTAGTCCATTTCTTTTAAAAGCAGTTTCCAAAAGATGCACACTATAGTTCTGCTTACATCTCCTGGGTCAGAACTTAGCCACATGGTCCCACCTGGCTGTAAGAGAGACTGGGAAAGGTCCCCTTTCTTCCAGGTGGCCATGTGCTCTACTAAAATCATTGGGTTGTATTAAGGTAAAAGGAGAGGATGTAAGTATGGAAATGACCGGCAATCTTTCAGGAGGTTTGGAGATAAAGCATGATTGTGGTGTCATGGAAATAAGACCTACTCATTGGTGTCGTGTCTGGAATCTCATGATGGCTTTGCTCCTGACTCCCCATGTGACATTTGGTAGGTCACTTCACTTTACTGAGCCTCAGTCCCACTATTTATAAGCATGGGTGCAGAACCTGATGATCTCTAAGATCACTTCCCCCTCAAGCATGCCATGCCTTCCGTCCTCCTGAAAGTGGGTTGTCAAAACAAGACCAAAATGATTCATGATTTTAGTTATTTGTACCTCAAGGATTTGCTCTTATTCATGTGAACACACTTTGGCCTGTGAAGATAAAAGTTACCCAGCAAATTGAAGCATTTAATAAACTGAATAAAATGGTGTAATGAATTAAAGGATTAGTCAGACCTGATATTTCATGGGGAATTAAATGTTGGCAATGTCCAGTTCAGTGTCTTCTTCAATTTAAGACTCTTGACTCTGGCTGATAGTAGCATTATAATTTATTATAATAAGATTCAATTGCACACTCAAGCTTGAAATCCTTCAAGGAAATAAAATTACAAAGAGAGCCCAAGACAGGGAGATTGTTTATCTCAATTAAAATTTGGGTATCTACCAAGAGCCAGGCTCTGTATTAGGGACAAAGAAACATTATCAGACTAGTGTGGGGTCACAGGCAAGCACATGAAATCATGTTAAGGTGTGATCCCTGCAGTGAATGAAGAGTATACAAAGTAGAGGAGAACTGGAGGACAGAGGAAGAGGATGAGCTCAGATCGGGGTGGGCTGTGTTTGGGATGTGTGTGGCAGGCAAGTGGATGTATAGGCAGAGAACTTTGGGGTCAAATTCAAGGTAAAAACGTAGACTTAGAAATCACCTCTGTGTAAGTGGTGGACAAAATCATGGGACTCTCAGAGCCCACCCAGGAAGACAGCCTTAACTGAGAACCCAGGGTGACAACAACTTTCAGGGTAAAGAAAAATCAACAGAGGGAATTGGGAAGGAGCTTAAAGGTAGGAGGAAACTCAGGAGATCAGTGTTTCATGGAAGTCAAGGTGAAGTCGCTTTGTGAGGGTGCAGCCCATTTGTGGGTGTGTGTGTGTGTTGTTGTAGTTGACCATGGTAAGCACCTAGTGTCTACATAGCAGCAGGGTCATAGCAGCCCTGAATAAGTATATGTTGAAATAAAGGAATGAATGCATGGTGAACAAATGAATGTATATAAATATAAGTAAGGGAGAGAAAGTGTCCGTTTGATTTAGAAATTGAAAGGGACTGACGTCGTGGAGGTGGAGGTAACAGCTGTGCTGGAGTAGGTGAGAAATGAATGGGGCAGGATTGGAGATACGATGATTATAGTATTCTAGGACAAGAAGTGAAGGGGAGCGAGTTAAGGGAGAAGTGGAGGGGAGTTAGTGAGGCCCTTGTGTGTGTTTAGAACCTGAGGGAGAAGAGAAAAGAGCTGTGTTTAAACTCAACTATCGTGATCTGAAAACATTGTCGAGCCCCCCGAGGCAGTTCACAGTGATCTGGGTAGGAGCACGGCTGGCTTAGTGGGTGCACAACTGTGCAGCTGTGCAGAGCCCACACTCAAAAGGGCCTGCACATAGTTAATGTTCTGTTGTCACCATGTTGACATTTTTAATAATTTTTAAACAAGGGTCCCTGCATTTTCTTTTTTTTTTTTTTTTGTCTTTTTCGTGACTGGTAAGGGGATTGCAACCCTTGGCTTGGTGTCGCCCGCACCATGCTCAGCCAGTGAGCGCACCGGCCATCCCTATATAGGATCCGAACCCGCGGCAGGAGCATCGCTGCGCTCCCAGCGCCGCACTCTCCCGAGTGTGCCACGGGCTAGGCCCCTGCATTTTCATTTTGCACTGGGCCTG
>NW_007729275.1:176958-184063 GCF_000696425.1 Galeopterus variegatus | reverse complement strand
ATCCCAGATTTTCCATGCTACCTAGAAATACAGTGATGTGCCTACACCATTTATTTTGCATAATGTGACATATTGCATGTTTGGGTGTGCTCTTAATGTATTCTGTTTACCTCTGAGATGATCAAGAAACCAATTTCCTGATGACAAAAGAAGGAGGGTCCCTTGGTAGTCTGCACATTTCTATTTACTGTTTTACCCTTGAGAAATCCTTCACGCTGTTTAAGCCTCAACATTAAAAAAAAAAAAAAAAACAGCCATCAGAACCAGAACCAGAACCAGAGCTTGCGTGCTCTATTCGTTAGTGTTGGTCATGGTTGTCCATATTGAATTATGGAATTTGAAAGTATTTTATGCCATGGAAATGGTGTTGGGTTTGGACTGTAAAAACAAGATGAGTGGCAAACTGCATGCTGTTTTGCATTCTAGAATTACCCTCAATTTGCCTAATAGATATATTGCTCTCCATCGATTAGGGATTTTATGTGTAATTTCGCTTACAGCTTGGGTGGTGATTTTCTCCAAATACCAACATGGTCTATATTATGTGGACAAGAATTTCCCCTCTGCATAGTATTGTAGAACTTCGGTGGAATAAATTGAAGGGCTTGTTCCTTTGTCCCAGTGGGGCAAATGGTTATTATTTATGGTCAGTATTTCATGAAAATTAAATTCCCTGAGTTTTACATTTTGTAAGGATTAATTGTTTGCAGAATAAATGCAGAATGCCTGATCCTGGCCCACAGCTTTCCAGTCCCTAAATGGAAGCAGCTCACTATTCCTTTGCTGACAAGCCTTCAGCCTCTTCATGCCTCAATCATATTTTCAGACAAAAACATGTTCATAAATCAAATGAATAGTTTGGATCTAAGTGGGATATACCCAGGATCTGAGAATCATATTTTGGAGGCCTTTAATATATCATTGTTTCATTTTGTTTTAGAAAATTTGTATTCTTTATTATAAGCTGAAAATAATTTAAAACAGAAAAGTTGACACTGAAGTCCAATATTTGTATATTATAAACATAAAGCCTAAACTCTTTCCTTGAATAATGAAAAACGTAAGAATATGCCTCTTATTTTTGGAATGTAAAGATTAATGGACAGTAAAACATGAATATTTATGGATAATTGTAAAGGAAAGGGTTTTGATTCCATTTACCCCCAGGGGAGAGGGATTTGCTGTTCCTCCCTTCATAATTACAGTCATTTCCATTTGAAACTTTCATAGGCAGTAACAGAGAAGAAAATAACAATACTCCATTGCAATAGCCATTAGACAACATGTATTTTCCATTTGATATGTGGGCTGGAAAGAAATTGCTTTAGGATGGTAACAAGGAAAGCAGCCTTGTATAGATATCTGTCATTATTGCTTCATGCAGACTGTCAATGACTTTAGGAAGCCTTATGGCATCAGAGGGCTACAGTATTTCTAGTGTTTTGTTAGATAGCTGGATATATTGAATTCATTAATGATTGCCTTGGAGCAAGACAATACGGTGTTGCTAACAGAAATAGATCTTTGTCCTTATATACACGTGGTCAACAAATGCTGCCTGGAAATTTATATATTTAGTAGGTTTGAAATTTACAGTCCAAACTTGGTCATAAAGAGAATCATAATTTTCTTCATTTTTCTATAGCTGAACTCGACCTGGTCATGAACCATTTCTGCTGATAACAAAGAATATGATTTTGCCTCTTCATGGTAGCTCAGTTTCTGCCAGGGTTCAAAATGTTGTCTTCTGGGTAATTACGCCCTTGGTTCAATTTTTTTTTCCTCATTTTATTTCAGTGCAGATTTCAGACTCCCTGACTGTATTGCTCTTTTCTCTAAAGGGTTTTTTCTCTGCTTGCCCCCACCAGCATTGGCACTTGGTTACAGAGAGAGGCTTGTGTAGCACCACAGAGGGTGGGAGAACCTGGTTCATGTTCTGTCCTCCAGGCCTTAATGCACTGAGAGGTCTCATCCCACTTGGTGTTTGGTGTCCACTTTTATCCTCACAGCACCCCCTACTGTGTCACCCACTGTCTGTTCTCTTGGTGCAAGTGGTACCTAGCTCTGCTTGTAGGGTGTAGCCAGTGTCTTAGTCCATCTGGGCTGCTATAACAAAATATCCTAGACTGCGTGATTTATAAACAATAGAAATTGATTTCTCACAGATCTGGGGGCTGGGGAGTCCAAAGTCAAGGCACCAGCAGATTCATTGTCTGGTGGGGGCTCACTCTTTGCTTCATAGGTGGTGCCTTTAGCAGTGTCCTCACATGGTGAAAGGGCTGAGCAGCTCCCTCAGGCCTCTTTTAAAAGCACACTAATCCCATTCGTGAGTGCTCTGCCCTCGTGACTTAATCACTCTCCAAAAGCCCACCGCTTAATACTGTCACATTGGAGATTAGGTTTCAACATATGAATTGGGGAGGGGGGCACATACATTCAGACCATGCAGCACTCTATGTCAGCTTGGCCATCTCCATGCACCTGCTTTCAGTGGTGCTGCTGCCGCCCTGAGACCTTCCTTCTCTCTGTGGCATCTGCTCCTAGGTTTCTGCTGTAGAGTTCCTAGCAGGCATGGTGGCTCTTTACTCTCAGATATCTTCTGTTTGTCTTAGAGAGATTGTGGGAAGATGGTGCAACCTCTCGCATGCCAGAATGCCTGGATGGGGAGAGCTGGGTGGGTCGGCTCACCCATCTCTTTGTCTAGAATTGCTGAGACATCATTATCTCTCTCTTCCTGGCCGCCCATGTCAGTGCAGAAATCAGGTTGGAGGGGGAATCAGAAGTCCANTAGTTTGGATCTAAGTGGGATATACCCAGGATCTGAGAATCATATTTTGGAGGCCTTTAATGTATCATTGTTTCATTTTATTTTAGAAAATTTGTATTCTTTATTATAAGCTGAAAATAATTTAAAACAGAAAAGTTGACACTGAAATCCAGTATTTGTATATTATAAACATAAAGCCTAAACTCTTTCTTTGAATAATGAAAGACGTAAGAATATGCCTCTTATTTTTGGAATGTAAAGATTAATGGACAGTAAAACATGAATATTTATGGATAATTGTAAAGGAAAGGGTTTTGATTCCATTTACCCCCAGGGGAGGGGGATTTGCTGTTCCTCCCTTCATAATTACAGTCATTTCCATTTGAAACTTTCATAGGCAATAACAGAGAAGAAAATAACAATATTCCATTGCAATAGCCATTAGACAACATGTATTTTCCATTTGATATGTGGGCTGGAAAGAAATTGCTTTAGGATGGTAACAAGGAAAGCAGCCTTGTATAGATATCTGTCATTATTGCTTCATGCAGACTGTCAATGACTTTAGGAAGCCTTATGGCATCAGAGGGCTACAGTATTTCTAGTGTTTTGTTAGATAGCTGGATATATTGAATTCATTAATGATTGCCTTGGAGCAAGACAATAGGGTGTTGCTAACAGAAATAGATCTTTGTCCTTATATACACGTGGTCAATAAATGCTGCCTGGAAATTTATATATTTCGTAGGTTTGAAATTTACAGTCCAAACTTGGTCATAAAGAGAATCATAATTTTCTTCATTTTTCTATAGCTGAACTCGACCTGGTCATGAACCATTTCTGCTGATAACAAAGAATATGATTTTGCCTCTTCATGGTAGCTCAGTTTCTGCAGGGTTCAAAATGTTGTCTTCTGGGTAATTACGCCCTTGGTTCAATTTTTTTTCCTCATTTTATTTCAGTGCAGATTTCAGACTCCCTGACTGTATTGCTCTTTTCTCTAAAGGGTTTTTTCTCTGCTTGCCCCCACCAGCATTGGCACTTGGTTACAGAGGGAGGCTTGTGTAGCACCACAGAGGGCGGGAGAACCTGGTTCATGTTCTGTCCTCCAGGCCTTAATGCACTGAGAGGTCTCATCCCACTTGGTGTTTGGTGTCCACTTTTATCCTCACAGCACCCCCTACTGTGTCACCCACTGTCTGTTCTCTTGGTGCAAGTGGTACCTAGCTCTGCTTGTAGGGTGTAGCCAGTGTCTTAGTCCATCTGGGCTGCTATAACAAAATATCCTAGACTGCGTGATTTATAAGCAATAGAAATTGATTTCTCACAGATCTGGGGGCTGGGGAGTCCAAGGTCAAGGCACCAGCAGATTCAGTGTCTGGTGGCGGCTCACTCTTTGCTTCATAGGTGGTGCCTTTAGCAGTGTCCTCACATGGTGAAAGGGCTGAGCAGCTCCCTCAGGCCTCTTTTAAACGCACACTAATCCCATTCGTGAGTGCTCTGCCCTCGTGACTTAATCACTCTCCAAAAGCCCACCGCTTAATACTGTCACATTGGAGATTAGGTTTCAACATATGAATTTGGGAGGGGGACACATACATTCAGACCATGCAGCACTCTGTGTCAGCTTGGCCATCTCCATGCACCTGCTTTCAGTGGTGCTGCTGCCGCCCTGAGACCTTCCTTCTCTCTGTGGCATCTGCTCCTAGGTTTCTGCTGTAGAGTTCCTAGCAGGCATGGTGGCTCTTTACTCTCAGATATCTTCTGTTTGTCTTAGAGAGATTGTGGGAAGATGGTGCAACCTCTCGCATGCCAGAATGCCTGGATGGGGAGAGCTGGGTGGGTCAGCTCACCCATCTCGTTGTCTAGACTTGCTGAGACATCATTATCACTCTCTTCCTGGCCGCCCATGTCAGTGCAGAAATCAGGTTGGAGGGGGAATCAGAAGTCCACTTTTAATCGTCTTACATTTGGGATGCCTAATAGGGGTACAAGTGGGATTGGTAGATGAAGACACAAGCCTAGACTTTAGGGGAGAGGGCCTGGAAGGAGATAAAAATTTGGAAGTCATTAGCCTTTAGGTCCTACTTAAAGCCATGAGACTGGATAAGATCACAAAGGGAGTGGATGTAGATAGAAAAGTAAAGAGATAAAATTGGTTCATAGAAAAAACTGAAAAGCTACTGTAATAATAATCATGATTTAAACAAAATCATTATAGGACCTAAGCTGGATGGGACTTTAAACTCTTGCACATTCATGAAAGTTGTAAGAAATAGATCCTAAAGGACAGACATTTCTGCTTACCCCTGACCCAAGCCTTCACTAATTGATCTCAGAACCCTTTACACCAGGCCTGGAATCCTTCACTACTGTACAACGTTGCTTTCTCAATAGACTGAAACTGGCACATGTAATGAAGTGTATTTTCCAACACAGGAATAGATTTTAGGGCAAACAAAGTAGCAACTGTTTTTTTTCCCCCAAGGTCATGCAGAATTTATTTATTTATCTAATTTTTAATTAATTTTTAAATTTTTTTATTTTAACTTCTCAATATACATTGTAGTTGATTTTCATGTCCCTTTACCCGTTCCTCTTTTCCCCCTTCCTCTCTCCCCCCTCCACTACATCACATCTGTTCACTTGTCTTGTTGTGATTGTTGTATCTTCTTCTCCCTCACACCATTTGTTTGTGTATTTATTTATTTATTAGCAACTGGTTTAAATAAACAGGCCATCTTATTTACTTCCCGGAAATTTCTTTAAAACACCCAGCCATGACCCACAGACTGGAAGGTCTCCTTAGTCCAAGACCGGATCCATGTGGCCCCCGCACAGGACTGCCCACAGCATGGTAGAGAACCTCCAGTGAATGTTCGGATGAGGACCCTTAGCCACACCTTCTACAGAGGAGTCTAGAGTCAAAGTAACCCACACTGTTAGCTCCCAGAATCTCTTGAATTCCCCTATGCACTGCTTTCTTTCCCTTCTATATTAGCCTGTTTCTGTTGTTTATAACAAAATAAACAGAACTGGGTGATTTATAAAGAAAACAAAATTTACTGCTTACAGTTTCTGAGGCTGGGAAGTCCAAAGTCCATGTGGCAATGGTGACAGTGACCCAGGGGTCTCACATTGCAAGAAGGTGGAAGCAGAGAGCAGAGAGAGACTCTCTCTTCTTTTAAAGCCCTCAGAGCCATGCCCCTGACCACCACTTTTAGTATATTCACTACTGCATGGTCCTACAATCCAATCACCTTTTCAAGGCTCCACCTTTCAATTACCATAATAGGATTTCCACCCTCTTAACAGTCACAGTGGGGGACAAGTTTCTAGCACATAAAACTTGTGGGACACAATTCAAGCTTCAGGAATTTTGGGGGAAGACATAATTCAATCTACTACTCCTTCCTTCCAGGAAGGAAAAAGATACAAAACATTGAATATGATGGCCATGAGCTTTTAAGGATCCAGGGGTCTTGATGGGACCTATAAGGTCAAAGTCCCAGAGCTGCACTGTTATCTGTGGAGCCTGGGTACTGGGCTGTGGTCCTTCATGAGAGCTCTTTCTACTTGGTTTGTTTTGATGGCTCATATTTATAGAATTTATGATGAACTACTGGGTATTTGGCTTGTAGGTCAGATCACACTGATAAGCTAAGCAGCATAAATGCTATAAAATTTAAAATTATTTAATTTGTCTAAAGCATTTATATTCATGAAACTCAAATTTGTTAAATGTTGTTGCTTTGCCTCTTCTCCCCCAAATGACTGTATTGCTTCCCCCCCCCCCCGGAATTAAAACGTGATTAATTTTAAAAAAGAATTATGTAGTAACCCTTGAAAGTCCTAGGAGATACTCTAAGGATTGCAAAGCCAGAGTTAGGAATTACTGTCTATAGTGGAGTTTTTAACATTAGCACTAATGGCATTTTGTGCCAGATCGTTCTTTGTTGGGGGCAGCTGTCCCATGCATTGTAGGATGCTAATTATCATCCCTGGCCTGCATTCTCTAGATTCCAGTAGCACCACAGCCCCAGTTGTGACAATCAAAACTGTCTCCACACTGTGCCAGATGTCCCTTGGGGAGTAAAATCACTTCTGGTTGAGAACCACAGCCAAAAGAACAGGATTTAGAAAGACTTTTTTTCTCTATAGAGACATATTTAAGCCATTCTTCTTTATATGTATATATTTTTCAAGTCTCCCAAATACTTTAGCACCTTTTCTCTGTTTTATGGGAGAGATATGGTCTGGAGAGTTTTTTTTTTTTTTTTTGTCTTTTTTTTTTTTCCGTGTCCAGCAACGGATCGCAACCCTCAGTGTCGCCCCCGT
>NW_007729275.1:174934-175998 GCF_000696425.1 Galeopterus variegatus | reverse complement strand
TATGTGGGATCCGAACCCTCGGGCGGGAGCGCCGCCGCACTTCCCAAGCGGCGCACTATCCAGTGCGCCACTGGGCCGGCCCCGGTCTGGAGAGTTTAATTGACCAAATCATATTTGACATGTTAACATAGGAAAATCTGGTGATGTCTTAGGGCTATGTGTCAGGGGGTGGTCTACAAAGAATAAGTTTTAACCAGGCTAGGTAAATTAGAGTGGAGCACCAGAATTTAAACAAATTAAGGCTCAGCTACAGAAGTGGATTCTAAAAGGTATAATACATCCAGATATGTGAACTCTCCAAATGGAGGTCTACCTGGGCTTCCTACTTACCACTGTTTGGTTACAGAAAACTGTGCTGTTGATTGAGAATCTTTACCCAGACATTTTGGAATTTCTATAGGGTGCTTTACTTGTGTTCATTGGTTTAATGTAACATAGGCTACAGCTCAAAATATAAAATAATAGTTGGGTGTTGATGGCTGATTCCTGAAGAGGCAGTCAAGTCAGTTTTATTCCATTAAAAGGGAAAGTTAAGACCGAAGAGGTTAGGAAGAAAGAAAATAACAGCTATGATTACTGTTGAAAAAATGTCTCCACATTAACCACATGCAAGGGATGGTTTAACATGAGTTGGTAGTAAGATACAAAGTGTATGGAAATGGAAAGAAATGTGCAAAACTTAAATATAAAGGGAGTTAAGATTTTAATAGGTCAGTTGCTGGCCTACATTTTGTCAAAAGAGGTTTTTTGGAGCAATGCCATTGGAAATATTTAGCAGCAGCAGTGGTAATAACCATGTTCTTGCTTATGGGAGAGAAAGGGACGGATGACTGAGGAAGGGTTCCTTATACCCCGTCCCCAGCAAAGTAAATAGGATATGATGATGCTATGTGCCCTCAACTCACGGAATTTTCTAGAGAAAAGAAAGCACAGGAAGTAAGTGTCTTTCTTAAACAACAAAGGGCCAGCCCAGTGGCACACTGCTACAGTGCACCGCTTGGGGGGTGCGGCGGTGCTCCCGCCGAGGGTTCGGATCCCACATACAGACCGGCCGCTCACTGGCT
>NW_007729275.1:172256-174444 GCF_000696425.1 Galeopterus variegatus | reverse complement strand
GGTCCCGGTCCGGTATGGGCGCGACACTGAGGGTTGCGATCCGTTGCCGGTCACGGAAAAAAAAACAAACTTTAAAAACAATTAGAAACAAACTTTGAAAATTTGTTGATTTTTATTCTTATTTGGAAAATCTGGAAAAACATTTTTATTCCAGTAGTTACGCTGTTGCTTAGATTTGAACCTCTGCTTTTTTACTAGCTCATGTAGGTTTTCAGATTTCTGGTTTATCACACTTGGCCTATAAAAATAGCTAAGGCCTTTAATTTTAAAATATCTGTAGGAATTTTATTCTCAGACTGAGGATAGATTTTTTGGGTGGGTTATAAATAAACTCTCTAAAAACTGGTAACAGTTGCTGTGTTTGTAGCACTAATACTATGTAGGCATTTGAGGTGGACGAAATTTATCCCCAAATCAGAATATGAAATGTGCTAAGTGAAGAGAAAGTTTTTTCAGTCCTAAATTTGGTTATTTTTTTCTTTGGCTGGTTTCCAAATGAAGATGTTCTTTAAAAAAAGAAAAGTAATTTTTAATGACTTTGAATATTTCTCCATTAAAACCCTCTTTGAAGGGATTGAATAATTTATGCATCTTTAATATTGGAGAGGGAGGTTATTCCTTGAAGGCCAACTTTTTATAACCATTTTGTCATGGTTGATTGATCTTTCCTCTCTCAGTGAAATGCCCCCATGAAGCAGGCAACCCCGCAGGTCACTTAAGCCTGCTACCTCTAAGCACATGAGTGGGTCAAATGAACGCAGACATACACACAATATTGATTTTAATTGCCAAACCCGAGCATTATAAAGAAACAAATGTTCCTAGGGTAAAGAAAGAAAAGTGGGATGTAGGGCAAAAACAGAGTTGTGTTTCACTAAAAGCAAATTAAGTTGCAGCCCTCCATTGGCAAATCTTAAGACGTTAAAGTCACTCAATTTGGAAAAGAAGTGTTTGAACTTTTTTCCTGGGAGAATTGGGCTTTTGTGGGCATCTGTGGACATATATCTGTATCTTCAGATAAATCTACAGAATTGAGACAGCAGTTCCTGGTCTGTTTTCTTCTATCTAGGATTCTCCCAACTTATTGTTTTGATCCAGGTCACAGGCCACTGGCCAGACTGTGAACTGGCTTTTCTTGAGTCTGGTGGCCACCTCTGGTTGGTCATTTATGAACAGGGAGTCAGAATGGGTTACGTGGTATCACATTTGGCTGCTGTGGATGGGACGGTACCCTGCCTGTAAGAGGGGACGTCTCAAGGTGGGCCTCTCACCTCCTCAGCACACTCCTGTCTTCTGATGAAAGTATCATTCCCATAAATTGTGTTCTCTTCAATATAAATATTCATAACAGGACCTTAGAGCCTAACCGAAAAGTGATTTTATTTATATCCACTTGATTTTAAGTCTACACATTTCACTATCCCTTCAAAAAATGTTTACCTCTCCTGTGCTTGAACTATTTCCTGTCTTTCTATAGGATAGAGTTGGAAGGTATTAAAATCTTCTAGAAAAAAAACAAGGCATTTGTGTCCCTTTTTACCATTTCTGAAACCTTGGAGACCAAGTGTCAGAGATAGAGCCAGGAACAGTGCTGTCGTGAATCCACAGCCTCATTCTCCCGACGGCACAGTGGTCACTTATGCACTTTGTTCCTTATGCTAACCATGTGCCCCACTGATGTGTCTGTCATCTCCACAGGTGACAGGAGCAAATGGTCTTCCTCAGGAATCTGCTAAACTGGCAACCTGGCCACAGTGATGTGAGTGGCAGGGAGGCCAGCAGCTGCATGGGCCACCTCACAACCAGGTTACTGGGGACTCTGAGCCTGCCCGTTAGCACATGGGACGCCAACCTGGGTGCTCGGAAAGAGAGGGAAGAGTATGTTCAGAACTTCCACAAATTTTAGGGATTCATACTTGAGAACTAAAATATGTGTTCAGAGAATAGAAACCAAAAGTGGAGACCTTTCCCCCCCTCCCAGGGAAGTGACGATTACAATGTTCAGTATTTACCGTGCACCATGGAGGGGCATGGGCTAAACTCCCGTGGACTAAACTCTCATAACAGTTCAGCATGGGAGCCTCCCAATATTAAGGCTGTAAAGCTATCTTTGCTTTAGTTAAGCTACTAAAACTAATAATATCCATCTAGTATAAGAATAATTTTCTCTAGCCCAGACAAAAAATAA
>NW_007729275.1:170015-171465 GCF_000696425.1 Galeopterus variegatus | reverse complement strand
CAGCTGAGGTGGGCCTTAAGCACTTGCTCTGACAGAGTAAAAGTTTTCTTCAGTGATAAACTCTCAGTGTCCACCTCTTTTTTCTTCCCCCATTGTTGTGGTCTGAATGTGTGTGTCCTCCCAAAATTCATAAGTTGAAGCTTCCCTCTCCAATGTGATAGTATTTGGAGGTGTGACCTTTGGGAAGTAATTAGGTTTAAACAAGGTTATGAGGGTGGAGCTCCCACAATGGGATTAGTGTCCTTAGCAACAGAAGAAGAGATACAAGAGCTCTCTGTCCCTCAGCAATGTGAGGACACAGTGGGAAGGCGGCTGGGTCATCTGCAAGCCAGCAAGAGGTCCCTCACTAGGACCTGAATCTGCTGGCACTTTGGCCTTTGACTTCCCAGCCTCCAGAACTGTAAGAAATAAATGGTTGTTGTTTAAGCCACCCAGTCTATGGTATTTTTGTTATATTAGCCTGAGTAGACTTAGATACCCATGCACTCTAGTAATAATAAGAGTAACATAGGCGATACCTAACACTTATATGGTTACTAAGAGCTTTTCATGTGTTAACTCAATCCTTACATTCACCCCATAAGTCAAGTACTATTTTCAACCCTATTATTTAGATGGAAAAACTGAGGCAAATAAAGCCTAAGAAATCTGCCCAGATTTATCAAGCTAGCAAGTGGTGGAGCTGGGATTCAAACCCACATGCTATGCCACCTTTGCTAAAGCCCATGCTGCAGAGCTGGCTGGGAAGCTTGCCTGTCTCTAGATTGGCTTGGCCTTGCTGTGGCCTTTGTGGTGACTCCCAGGAGAGCCCAGGGGCCTGGGGTGGCAGGCACAGGTGAGCTCAAGGAGAACGCTGCGTTAGCTTGTGGCACATTGACTGAACTGGTAGAGAGGAAAGGTTCCCAGCATTTTTTCCAAATGACCAAGTTGGAACAACTCAAGCCACAGCATTTCATGTGTATAACTTATTTTGTTGTCCTTTCAATACTCTGGAGGTTGTTGGGAGTGACATTGTTGTGACAATCTGTCAGCAAAGTGCTGCTTTCCAGGCATTTCTGGAAGGATTGTGAGGTCTGGACTGTGAGACCTCGACCACTGGTTGGCCCAGGGCATTTACTGTGACCTGCACAATCATCAGAGTGGACCTTGGAAACTACATGCTTTTCCCTTTAACCCAAACAGGTGGATTCATGTGATTTACCCTGAGAAGATACCATGCTCTTGGCTTGCCAACATAGGCATGCTCATTAAAGGAGAGTTCTTTCTGGAATCCCGTGCAGAGAAGTGGCTGAATGTGGGGAAACATAGGAGGTTTCGGCCATGGCATTTTCAGGTGTATCTTCCAGACTTATTCTCCAGAATCTTATATTGCTTCAGCTTGCCCCAGTTGTATTCATTTTTAGTCATGCTGATCTTGGGGATTCAGAAATCCAGTTTGAGTCTGAGGGTG
>NW_007729275.1:163166-169045 GCF_000696425.1 Galeopterus variegatus | reverse complement strand
CCCAGACCTCTCAACAGACACTGATCCCTAGAGATCCTGGGGTGTGGAGCAAACTATCAGCACACCATTCCCTGGTGCATGGAAGCCTTCATAGTTAGAACCGGAAAGAAAAATAGATAGCTCAGGGTACATTTATGCTGAGTATCTCTCAGACTATTTTGAGTGGGTATGATTGGGTAGTAGCTGGTGATGACTGTGAAATTACATAATCATCGATTTCTATACCTTCCCCTTTACCATAGTGAAGTTTCCAGTACTATGTAGAGTAGAACTTTGTACAGCATCTGTGTAAACAATTTGTTGGTGATGTGGTGAGCATAATGCAGTTATTTCCCAAGTGGTAAATAAAAAACCTTGGGAGAAATGTTAACAGCCTAGAAGTCCATAAAGATGTCGTAAATCTCAAAAATTTGCTTTGTGCCGAAATATTTTATTACAGCATTGATGGTACTTGGGCAAAACTTATTGGGTAATAAATCACTCAAACTAAGTAATTTCAGTTTGAGTGTGTGCTCAAAAACTTCATCTAGGTCTTAAATATTTTGGTCAAATTTTCTGGGACTTCTTTGCTTGGGGTTTAGTGACGACATGTTTTGGAAGAGGTCCGTGTTAGTACGTCTACAGAATAATACAGATAGGTGTGTGACTCTGTTCACGGCGTGAAACCTGCTTGTTAAAATGCTAACCATGTCACATTTCCCGTACTCCACTTGAAATTTTAATCATTTTATTTTTAAACCCAAACCGGCACAGTATCTCTGAGGCCATGGTCAGGCTGCCTACACTATACCTGGGAACAGCACTGTATGGTTTAAAGTTATTAATTTAAGCCCAGAGTGGATGAAAAACAAGGATGGTGACACAATGTAAGAGAACAGCAGTAGGACACCATGGGTATGAGGGCAAGGGTGGGGAACAGGAACAAATAGCACATTTCGCATTTTCATCCAGGAGACTGAATCAATAGCATAAGGTTACATTTTATGCCAATGAACAGAATGCTGGAAAGGGATCATTTTCAGCATTCTGATTGACAACTAATATACACTTTGAAGATCTCTCTGTGGTTGCTACACAGTGCAGGAGCTGATAGTGACCACCCATTCTCTGAGATACTTTTTGTTTCCTTATACAGTGAGATGGAGTACTAAATCAGTTAGGAGGAACTGGAAGGGAGGAAAATAGCAGGAATTTAGAACACACCATTCGATTCGCTTAAGCACTTTTAGGCCAGGCACTGTACTAAGTCCTAAGAGTTATGTCAACCTAAATAACAAACAGAGAGAAATTCTTGAAAAGAATAATGAGTTTAATTGGGAATAGAGCATTGCTGTGGGAACACACATGCCACAGCAAACTATGTGCATATTCAGGGAGGAAAAGGATGACAAAGTGTTTTAAAGCAAAGGTGATAGAGGATTACATGATTGTTTTAGGATAATTATTCTTGGCTACAAGGGTCAAAGCAAGGGTGATGCCAGTCTGAAGTTGGACAGACAATTACTGGGCAGATGTCTTTGCAGAAGTATTTTTGGTGTAAGGTTGTGATGGCTTTTGTGAAAGGTTGTGGTTTTGCAGAGTCCTCTGTGATAATTTTTTATCGGGCATAAACGCATGAGAACTCCCCTTGCATGGCCTTCCCTGGCTCTATTTGTCAGGGTTTTTTTTTTTTTTTTGTAAAAAACAGAAACAACTCCATTTTGACTCTGACAACTTTCACAGCTGCGGTAGCCAATACATCTCAGTCCTTCAGGCTACTGTTGAAAGATACAGAGTGCCACGTGCCAAAAGAGAGGAAAGTTGAAGGTCCTATTGGGACCAGAGGAAGGGTACCCATCCCAGCCTGGGCCAATCAGGGGAGTCATCCTGGTGTAGGGGAGGCCAGAGTTGCTGTTGGAAGAGTGTTTAATGAGGAGAAACAACCTAACAAGAAACAGTGTGATGTGTTCAAGGAAATAAAAGAAATTGGTATTTTGGTAGCATTAAATAATGGGGGAAACTGAGAGGTGAGGCTGGAGATAGATTTCTGGGCTGCATCAAAGAAAGGCTGTGTGCTTGCTGTGGAGCCTGAAGCTGGGGCCTTTGAAGGGTGACTGATGTGATCAGATTTATGTTCTAAAGAGATCACTTTGGCAACCAGGGCGTGGTTGGGTTTGAGAGGGGCAAGGCCAGAATCACAGAGACTGTCAGAATAATCAAGGCAAGATATTTGAAGGGTGACTGATGTGATCAGATTTATGTTCTAAAGAGATCACTTTGGCAACCAGGGCATGGTTGGGTTTGAGAGGGGCAAGGCCAGAATCACAGAGACTGTCAGAATAATCAAGGCAAGATAACACAGGCCTAAACTACTGCAAAATTCATAGGTCCAGAAAAATCTGTAGACCTACATTTTATGAGTTTCTTTAGTCTTTTATTTAAGCATAAGCTATTTTTTAATTTTTTTATTGCAGTAAAATACGCATAACATCACATTAACCATCTTAACCATTTTTAAGTCTACAGTTCAGTGGTATTAAGTACATTCACAGTGTTGTGCATCCGCCACCACCATCTGTCTCTGGAGCTCTTTTCATCTTGCAGATCAGAAACTCTGTACTCATTAAACAGCACCTCTTCACTCCCCTCTCCTCCCCACCCTGCGTCCACCATTCTACTTTCTGTCTCTATGAATTCACTCACTCTAAGTACCTCATATGAGTGGAATCGTATGGTATTTGTTCTTTTGTTTTTGGCTTATTTCACTTAGCATAACGTCCTCAAGGTTCATCCATGCAGTAGCATGTGTCATTTTAAGGCTGGATAATATTCTGTTGTATGTATAGACCACATTGTGCTTATCCATTCATCTGTCAATAGACACTTAGGATGCTTTCATGTTTTAGCTATTGTAAATAATGCTGCTATGAATATGGGCATACAAATATCTCTTCAAGACTCTGCTTTCAACTTTTTGGGTATATATCCACAGTGGGATTGCTGGATGATATAGCAGTATGATTTTTAATTGTTCGAGTAACCGCCATGGTGTTTTATGCAGCAGGTGCACCATTTCACATTCCCACCAACAGTGCACAAGGGTTCCAATTTCTCCACAACCTCACCAACACTTGTTATTTTCTGTCTTTTTTTTTATAGTAACCATCCTAATGGGTGTGAAGTGGTAGCTATCCTAATGAGTGTGAGGTGGTATTAGTATGGGCTATTTTAAACATGCAGAAAAGCATAGGAAATCATGCAAATACCCAATTTCCAATCAAGAAGGTTAAACAGATATTAACATTTTCCATAATTTGATTCTTAAGGAGATAAAACATTAATTACAGTTTAGTTGAATTTTCCAGTGAACCTCTCCTCAACCCTAATATGTTCTCCCATCCCCAATTTGCTCTTTATCATTTCCTTTCATGTGTTTTATATTTTTAACTACACATATGTGTACCTATTATTAAAATATCAATTGCTTTTTACATATCTTCAACTTTAACAACAATGGTATCAGACTATATGCAATATTCTGCAACTGTTTTCATTCTCCATTATTTTTGAAATATGTCTACATTGATATATCATATAGCTTGAATTTAAACTATTATATAGTATTCTGGTGATGTATTTACTTCTGTCTCTCTCTCTGTCTCTCTCTCTATATATATAAATATCCATTCCCCTGCTGGTGGCCACATAGTTTATTTCACTGTAGAGTATACTTGGTGTAACTTTAGATTATTTCCAACAATGTGGCTGTGGACAGCCCTTGACAGGGTTCCCCTCACAGCCTTCCTCACCCAGGGTTCCCTGGAGAATTAAGCCCTAATGCCCACATCACCCGTTATATGTATGAATCAGCTTCTCGCCTACCTGTGCTTCTAGAACGATTATGCACCATCCTTTGGGGATTTGAGAAAACAATCTCTCAAGTCATTTTCTGTGTTCCACGGTTCAAATGAGAACTGCAGTTGACAAATGCTCTGAGCAGAATTGCTGGGTCCTAGGGTTGGTGCGTAGTTCTCATTTTCAGCCAGGTCTGGCCAAATGACATTCACAGTGATTTTCCACTTTATATTCCCCAGCGCTGAACAGCAGTTTGTTCCCATCCTTGCTGATAGTGGTTATTGCAAAATTTTTCTGTTTTTGTCAACTGAGCAGTGTAAATGGTATTATATTGTTTTAATTTTCATTTCCCTGATTATTTGTCTGCATGGGCATTTTAATGTATATTTTCTTTTCTTTTTTTAGCTCCCACTGATAAGTGAGAACATGTGATATTTCTTTTTCTGTCTCTGGCTTATTTCACTTAACATAATTTTCTCTAAGTTTACCATGTTACTGTGAATGGCAGTATTTCATTCTTTTTTATGGCAGAATGGTATTCCATTGTGTAAATATACCCTGTTTTCCTTATCCACTTGTCCACTTGGTTCCAACTCTTGGCTATTGTAAATAGAGCCGCAATAAACATGGGAGTGCAGATATCCCTTTGACATGATGTTTTCCATTCCTTTGGGTATATACCCAGCAGTGGGATTGCTAGATCATATGGCAGTTCTGTCTGTAGTTGTTGGAGGAACTTCCATACTGTTTTCCATTATGGCTGCACTAATTTACAGTCCCACCAACAGTGTAGGAGAGTTCCCCTTTCTGCACATCCTTGTCAGCATTTCTTCTTCTCTGTCTTTTTGATACTGGCCAGTCTAACTGGAGCGAGATGATATCTCACTGTAGTTTTGATTTGCATTTTCTTGATGCTTAGTGATGTTGAGCATTTTTCCATGTATCTATTGGCTATTTGTATATCTTTCTTTCAGAAATGCCTATTTAGCTCCTATGCCCATTTTTTTTTTTTTTAAAGATGACCGGTAAGGGGATCTTAACCCTTGACTTGGTGTTGTCAGCACCACGCTCCCCCAGTGAGCAGACCGGCCATCCCTATATGGGATCCCAACCCGGGGCCTTGGTGTTTTCAGCACCACACTCTCCCGAGTGAGCCACGGGCCGGCCCCTATGCCCATTTTTAATTGGGTTACATGGTTTTTTACTGTTGAGTTCCTTGTATATTCTGGATATTAATCCTTTGTCAGATGCGTAATTTGCAAATATTTTCTCCCACTCTGTAGGTTGTCTTGTCACTCTGCTGATGGTTTATTTTGCTGTGCAGAAGCTTTTTAGCTTGACATAATCCCATTTGCTTATTCTTCCTTTTGTTGCCTGCTTTTGGGGTTGCATTCGTAAAGTCTTTGCCCAGTCCTACTGTATTTCGCCTATGTTTTCTTTTAGGAGTTTTATAGTTTCAGGATGTATATTTAAGTCTTTAATCCATTTTGAGTTGATTTTGGTATATGGCGAGAGGCCTGGGTCTAATTTCATTCTTCTACGTATGTATGTCCAGTTTTCCCAGCACCATTTATTGAAGAGGCAGTCATTTCTTTATGTTCATTACCAGGGATTAAGATTTTTTTTCTGTAAAATGTCTGTTCATATACTTCCCTTTTTTCTCTTTAGGTTTTGTCTTTTTCTTACTTATTGTAGGTTTCTTTATATATTCTGGTTACTATCTTTTGTTGGTTATATGAATAACAAATATATCTTAAATTTACATATGGCCTTTTTAGGTAGAGTATTTTAATTTAATTTTAATCAGATTTATCACTCTTTTCCTTTATGGTTTGTGCTCTTCGCATTTCTTTAGAAAGTCTTTCATACCCATGTTTTTTTTCTTCAATACAGTTTTCTATAAGCTTTAATGCTTAACTTTTCATACTGCAGTTTTTATTTCTTCTGCAACTGATCAGCTGTTGTTTATGTATAGCATGAGGTTAGTGGTCTTGTTTTATTATTTCTACAGAGATAACCACTCGTCCTGGGACTATTTATTAAGT
>NW_007729275.1:159723-162238 GCF_000696425.1 Galeopterus variegatus | reverse complement strand
GCGCGACACTGAGGGTTGCGATCCGTTGCCGGACACGAAAAGAGACAAAAAAAAAAAAAAAAGTTTGCAATCTGGTGGGGAAGTTTCTCCCACTCTTTTTTCTTGGACATTTGTTCTTACATAGGAATTTTAGGATCAACTTGTTCAACTATAAAACAAAACTTTTAGGATTTTATTAAAATTATTCTTTGAGTTGATAGAACAATTTTGAGAGGACTGATATTTATGATATTAAGTTTTCTTTTCCATGAATATGCTATATATTTGCATAGGCTCAGGTGTCTTTGTATGTCCTTCAGTAATATAATTTACTTCAAAAAAGATCTTTTATGTCTTTTGCAAGAGTTAGTCCTCGGGGCCTTATAATTTTCCAGCTATTCTCCCTTCAAATATTTCTCCTGCGCTTCATCTATTTTCCATGTTGCTTACCTGTTCATTTTACCTCTTTTCTTTCTGTGCTGCATTGCACAGTCCAGTGTAGAGTAATTCCCATCTGAACTGTTTTTGTTGATTCAAATGGCCATATTTTTCATTTTCAAAAATTCTAATTAGTTCTCTTTTTTATTCACATGTTGTTTTATTTATGCCTGTTTTTGTTCCATAATGTATTTTTTAATGGGTGTGCCTTTATTTCTTTCTCTGAGTATCCTAAATATTCTTATTGTAAAATCTTTGTCAGACTGGTCTGTAACATTAATTCATTCGCAGTAAATTCAGGTAGATTTTGTTGGCTGTTTTTCTCAGCGTTAGAGGCACTAATACATTCTGTAGCTTTTGTTTACAGGCTAGTTTTGTTCTGCTAATCTTTTCCTACAATGTTTGCCCTCCCTGTTTAGAGGTTGTGTCTACTAAGTTCTGTGTTCTCCAGTCCAGGAGGAGGTCTTCACAGGTGACCTGAGCTCCTGTCCCACAGTGATATTGTCACTGATCCAGTCACCACTCTGGGACATAGTAGGAGGGAAGGAAGGCTGCTGTGGTTCCTGGTCACTGGGCCATGTCTATTCTTCCACACTCCCTAACTCTGCAGCTTCCTAGAAGTGGGGCCCAGGCAGTAGTGAGCAGCACATTTCGTTCAGCTTCCTTCATAAGACGGTTCCTTCTCTGCCTGCCTGCCTGCCATGGACAGAGGAGTGCAATGAGTCCGTCTCCCCATAGGAGCCACCTCCTGACTGGGAACTAGTGGGCACAAGGATCAAGTCCTTCCCCTCTCTTTCTGTGTGGTTCTAATTCTGATTCACAACTCTGTCTTCATCTGCAAGATGACCATGGTTACTTCTATTTCTGTGTTTAATCTGTCATTGGCATATGTTCAGAGCAGAGGATGTATATCCAAATGTGATCATATTTTGCCATCTCAAGTAGTCTCCAAACCTAATTTAAAAAGAATAATTTTCAAAGTTGCGTGGCGTTATCCTAACATTTGCCTGTCACAACAATGCAGTTCTGTATCTTTCAGCCCCTGCTCCCATCTGTCTTTACCTGATCATAGAATTGAGGGTGACATTCTTTCAGTGAATCATATCATGATCCACCAGCTGAAAGATTAATTCAAGAAACATGATTAGGAAGCGACATCTGAATAGTTTATCTGAGCCATAAGGCATGGACATCAGTGACAGGATTTAAATAGCTGAAATGAATTCTCTTTAGTTTTCTTGTCTTACCAAATTAGCATCAAAATGTTTTTGCCAGTTTAGGTAAGGCAGTGGCAGAAAGTCTGACTGCTTTGCTGGTCATAAATTATTGCTGTGTTCGTGTGCTGACTGAGAGAATACTTTCTGAATACAGTCATGTGTTAATAAAATGCAGTCATGCATTGCTTAACGGTGGGGTTACATTCTGAGAAATGAGTCAGGTGATTTCATCATTGTGTGAACTTCATAGAGCGTGCTACACAAGTCTAGGTGGCATAGCTACTGCACACCTAGGCTGCACGGTACAGCCATTGTCATCTTATGGGATCACCATTGTACATGCAGCCCATTGCTGACTGAAACGTCATTATATGGTACATAACTGTGCCTAGTTTGCCTTTTGGAATAAGAATGATGTTATGGCATTAATACTATTTGGGGTTGTAACATACTCTGTAATTTTTTCCAACAATTTGTCAACAGTCTAATTAAATAAGAAATTGTGTCAACAGTCTAAGTAAATAAGAACCTGTGCCTTCTCTTTAGTAAACTCTCTACATTCATTACTTCATGCTTCTAGAGTAACAATGGCAATCCACCTGGGATGGATACGTCTTTTAGAATTAGGGTTAAATCTCCAAAATGTCATGTTAAATCTCGGTTCGTGCTGCCTGTGTTTTTCAGTGTTCTGCTGAGTGAATACTAGCCCATATCCCATCGTCACCATGCCATTGATCTGAATACATGCTAATGAAACAAATTCCCCAGATTAAAAAGACAACATTACTGATTCTTCTTGGGGCCTTCCGATTTACATTCATTTTTTTAGCTTAAATAAAAAGATACATGTTTAAAGATGAAAAATGGCATAAAGAGTACTT
>NW_007729275.1:150099-158143 GCF_000696425.1 Galeopterus variegatus | reverse complement strand
CATGGGGGCGGATCCCTCATGAATGGATTAATGCTCTCCCTGGGGGAGGGGGGATAAATGACTGAGTTCTCTCTCTATTAGTTCCCGCAAGAGCTTGTTGTTTAAAAGATCCTGGCACCTCCTCTCTCTCTTGCTTCCTCTTGCCGTGTGATCTGTTTGTATCTGCCAGCTGTCTGTCACTTTCTGCCATGAGAAGAAGCAGCTTAAGGCCTGTGCCAGATGCAGCTGTCCCAGAATCATAAGCCAAATAAATCTCTTTCCTTTATAAATTACCCAGTCTCAGGTAATTCTGTTATAGCAACAGAAAATGGACTAAAATACAAGAAGAGCAATTACAGGTTTCAGAATGATAGTAAGATTCCAGAATCTTCTCCTTCCTTCTCATGTTTGTCTTAGACTCTAGTCTGGACAGAGGCAGCTCCATCCCAAGCAAGAAAGTCCCTGTTATGTCATGACAAATTGAAAGAGATCTGCCTCTGATTGGAGGGTTTAGTAATCGATTAAATGTCTCCTTGCCACAGTGCATGCATCTGTCATGCTAGGGCATGTGAGCCAAGGCTCCTGCTGTGGGCAGCACCACGAGACCCAAGCCTTTTGGCTTCTCTTCCAGCTGGTGAAGAAGCCAAGAATTCAGTCAAGACAGCCGCTTGAAGTTGCCCTTAACGCAGCTTCCCCACCATCATGCTGAGGAGAATCTGAGGGTGCGCCAGTGCTACTGGGGTTGGTATTCTTTCCCTCTTTGAAAAACAGAGGAGGACAAAATTATTGGCAGGGATGATATCCACCTAACCTCTAGGAGGGAAGTTACTTTCTCCTTGGAATGGGACTGTGTCAGGCTTTGCTGTTGCACATTACACCAAACAAGAGTCACGTGCTGTGCCTACAGCTTACGTACTGTTTCTATCATGTAATCCAGGGCTTCCCAGGCATCTCAGACTTGGCAGAGAAAAGAAAACCCATGCCCTAGGGAATATTAGGATGTGAATAGCTGAAAGTCCTGTGTTTCATTGAAGTCTAATATGTCTTCCAAAGAATCGTGTTAATTATGTATTTTATTCCAAAAGATATCCAGCTTTATATTAATAGAATTATAGTGTTTTAACTTACATTTGTGAATTACTACAGCCTTTTGGAAAGAAATTTGGCAATGTCTAATACCCTTTTACCCAGCAATCTCATTCCTGAGAATCTGTGTCATAGAAATAAAAACATCAGTGCATAAAGCTATGTGCATAATGATATGTGTGACTATATGTCCCAGAAAAAATTGGAATAAAATGAATGGCATTTAACAGGGGAGTGGTTGGATACATTATAAATCATGGAGCTGCCATGTTATAGAATATCCTGAAGGCATTAAAGAGAATGAATTGGAACTCTGCCAGGTGACTTGGAGGGATTTCTATGAGTAAAGCAAATGCAGGAAAGTATATGTAACAGCCCATTTTTAAGAAATAAACAATGACAGTAGACAACGTATGCATGTATAGAAACAACAAACTGTATGCTATCAACATGTCCAGTGAAAACATTTTTTAAAAAGAACCAAACAATGACAGAAGCTATGGGTTAAATGTGTCCCCCAAAAGTTCATGTATTGGAAACTTGATCCCCATTGTAACAGTGTTAAGAAGCTGGAAAATCCAATTATAGAGTATTTGAAAGGTGGGGCCTTTAAGAGGTGATGAGATTTAGAAAAAATTGGAATAAAATGAATGGCATTTAACAGGGGAGTGGTTGGATACATTATAAATCATGGAGCTGCCATGTTATAGAATATCCTGAAGGCATTAAAGAGAATGAATTGGAACTCTGCCAGGTGACTTGGAGGGATTTCTATGAGTAAAGCAAATGCAGGAAAGTATATGTAACAGCCCATTTTTAAGAAATAAACAATGACAGTAGACAACGTATGCATGTATAGAAACAACAAACTGTATGCTATCAACATGTCCAGTGAAAACATTTTTTAAAAAGAACCAAACAATGACAGAAGCTATGGGTTAAATGTGTCCCCCAAAAGTTCATGTATTGGAAACTTGATCCCCATTGTAACAGTGTTAAGAGGCTGGAAAATCCAATTATAGAGTATTTGAAAGGTGGGGCCTTTAAGAGGTGATGAGATTGTGAGGACTGCGCCCTAGTGAATGGATTGATCCATTCTTGGAGTAATGGGCGTGGTTCTGAAGGCTTTACAAGGAGAGCGAGTGAGAAGTTTAGCTCTTTTGCTCAGCACATTCTCACCAAGTGCCATCCTGGTTGCAATGGGACCCCGTAGAGAGTTCCCACCCAGAATAAGGCCCTCGCCAGATGTGTTTTGGGCGTGGTTCTGAAGGCTTTACAAGGAGAGCGAGTGAGAAGTTTAGCTCTTTTGCTCAGCGCATTCTCACCAAGTGCCATCCTGGTTGCCATGGGACCCCATAGAGAGTTCCCACCCAGAATAAGGCCCTCGCCAGATGTGTTTCCTGGACTTTGGACTTCCCAGCCTCTAAAACTGTGGGAGATAAATTTCATTTCTTTATAAATTACCCAGTTTCAGTTATTCTGTTATAAGCAGCAGAAATGGACTAATACAATAGAATAACCCTATATGTTTTGTAACTAATATTAGCATGAGGAACTAAGTAGCTCGTCAGGTTACTTGGGATGATGCATGATGCAGGGAGAGTAGAAGATGAGGGAAGGAAGAGAGAGGGAGGGAAGGAGGGGAAAGGAAGAAAAGAGTAAGAGAGGAAGAAATTGCATTTATATGATCATGTAAAATTACACCTGTATGCGTAATATATGTAATACAAATTTTAAATAAGCAAGTTGCCTCCCTTCTTGTAAACTTGGAAAATGCACAGCTCATGCTAAGTAGCTTTTCATTCTCCCTGTCACATAACAACATAGCCCTGGGAACGGTTATTCATTGGCTTGAGAAACACAGACAAGACAGCATCCTTTGTTCAAAGGCCTGCCAGGTATGAGCTCCTGCACTGCCTCCAGCTGCTGGAGTGTCCACACTCTGAGGAGCTTCCGTTGGTTCTACCGTGATGTGTACATGAGGGTCTTCATGACTGAGGCAGGCTGTACCATTTTAAAGTTTCTCTCGACTTTGATACCTTGGTTGTACAGCTTGATTTCTGTTGGCTCCCTATCTTTTATGTATCACCTGATTTGACCTCTAGCTTTGGCAGTAATTATTGGTAATTTCTGCAGTTCCCCTTTTAGTCACTGACTTTAATCTTGTCTTAACCTCTAGCTTTCAAGTAATTCTGCATCTGAACCATCCTTTTTGATCCCAACATTTTCCCTTCTTTCCTCGGGCTTTACTTAGTACAGCCTGTCTCCTTGATCCACTTTGCCATGGTCCAGGATCAAGGATACTTTTAACATGTTCAATGTTAAATGCAGGCTCCTTTCCCATTGCCTTTTGATGGAACATTCTCAAATGGCTGTTATTGATAACAGAGATTCACATGGACCTGTGATCCATTTCATTTTGCTTAAGGAGTATTAATCCTATAGTTGAATTTGGATGTTTGGGTTGGACTCTGTCTCAAATTAGCATATTTCTTTGCCTTAAAAATTAACACATAGAATCTTAGTTTGGAAGGCATAGTCTTAAAGGCGTATAATTCAACCATACCTCAAGTACAAGAATCCTTCTTGAAATACTTCCACAAAGTGCTTGGCCATAATTACTGAATATTTTCCTGTAATGATAGGAAACACTGTCCACAGAGGTAAACCATTTTTATTTGTATATATTTCTTCCTTATTTGCATTAAACTAAAATCTGGCCAGTGATCTGCATACTTTACTGGCAACCAGATAAGAATTAGATTCTTTTAGGATGAAGATGATATCATCAAGAACTTGAGAAATGTTTCATACACAATGTGTAGCATTCGATTTTAAAAATTAACAGGCATTCCAGGAGCAAGGACCAAATAACTAAAATCCAAGAGGGAAAAAACTGATAATATGACCTTGCAAAACTGCTGGGAACTCTAGTTTTCTGCTTTCTTCTACCTCAGTGTGCTGTGCTGCAAATCAGCAAAGGACGCAAAGGGGAAAACCAACAGCGAAGGTCTGGCTCACATCCTCATGTGTCTGCTTCACGCTGGAATGTTGGTTGCTCAAATTCTGGCTGCCGTGGTTGCTCTCTAATACTTTCATGCAGTCTGGCTTCTGTATTTTGTACTTTTTATGGTGTTTGCTATTTTCAGTGAGAAGTTTAGTCTGATAAAAGTAACTTCCTCACAGTCACAAACAGGCTGAATACACATAATAATGAGAAATGCCAATTAAATATTGCTAACTTATTTTCATAAACTTTTTGGGTTTCTTTATTATTTTTTTACTGAAACATAATTCATTGTACATATCTGTGGGGTACCATGTTTAATATCAATACCTGTGTGCAATATGTGATGCTCAAATCAGGATATTTAGTCTATTCAGCATTACACAATGTAATCATTTTTTGTGTCCCTTTACCAATTTCTCTCTAGCTCCCCTCCCCCTTTCCCACCTCTGGTAATCTCAGTTCTGTTCTGTCCTTTTGAAAGTGCAGTGTATTACTATGATTACTCTTTCTTGCTTTCTTTTCATTTATTTGTTTTGTTTTGTTTTTTAAGCTCTGACTCATGAGTGACAACATGCAGTATTTCTCTTTCTGTCTCTGTCTTATTTCACTTAACATAATTTTCTCTAAGTTCATCCATATTGCTGCAAATGGCAAAATTTCATTCTCTTTTATGGAGGAGTAGTATTCCATTGTGTATATATACCGCATTTTCTTATCTAGTCATCCATCGATGGACATTTACGTTGGTTCTTGGCTATGGTAAACAGAGTGACAATAAACATGGGAGTGCAGGTATATCTTCAACATGATGATTTCCATTCCTTTGGGTATATTCCCTGTGGTGATATGGCAGGATCATATGATAGTTCTATCTGTAGTTGTTTAAGGAAACTCCATACTGTTTTCCATAATGGCTGCACTAATTTACAGTCACACTAATTTACAGTCCCACCAACAGTGTAGGAGGGTTCCCCTTTCTCTACATCCTTGCAAGCATTTGTTATTTTTTGTCTTTTTGATAATGGCCAGTCTAACTAACATGAGATGATATCTCACTGTGGTTTTGATGTGCGTCTACCTGATGCTTAGTGATGTTGAGCATTTTTCCATGTATCTGTTGGCCATTTGTATGTCTTTCTTCCAGAAATGCCTATTCAGCTCCTATGCCCATTTTTTAATTGGGTTACATGTTTTTTTACTGTTAAGTTGTTTGAATTCCTTGTACATTCTGTATATAAATCCCTTGTAGGATGTATAGGTTGCAAATATTTTCTCCCATTCTGTAGGTTGTTAATTGTTTCTTTGGCTGTGAAGAAACTTTTTAGTTTGATATAATCCCATTTGTTTATTTTTTCTTTTGTTGCCTATGCTTTTGGGGTCTTGTTCATAAAGTCTTTGCCCCGTCCTACATCCTGAAGTGTTTTCTTTTAGAAGTTTTATAGTTTCAGGTCTTATATTTAAGTCTTTAATCCATTTTGAGTTGATTTTGGTATATGGTGGGAGGTATGGGTCTAGTTTCATTCTTCTACATATGGATGTCCAGTTATCCCAGCACCATTTACTGAAGAGGCAGTCTTTTCCCCAATGTATATTCTTGGTTCCTTTATCGAAAGTTAGTTGTCTGTAAGTATGTGGGTTGATTTCTGGGTTCTCTATTCTGTCTCTTTTTATGCCAGGACCATGCTGGTTTGGCTGCTATAGCTTTACAATATAATTTGAAGTCAATTAGTATTATACCTCCAGCTTTATTTATTTATTTATTTTGCTCAGGATTGCTTTGGCTCTTCTGAGTCTTTTGTTGTTTCATATGAATGTTTGGATTGTTTCTTCTATTTCTGTGAAGGATGTCATTGGTATTTTGATGGGGATTGCATTGAATCTGTAGATTACTTTGGGTATTATGGACATTTTCACAATGTTGATTCTTCCAATCCAAGAGCGCAGAATGTCTTTCCACCTTTTTGTGTCTCCTTTAATTTCTTTCAGTAGTGTTTTGTAGTTCTCATTGTAGAGATCTTTCACCTCTTATTCCTAGGTATTTTGGTTTTTTGGTGACTATAGTAAATGGGCTTGCTTTCTTGATTTTGTTTTCTACTACTTTGTTATTGGAAAATATAAACACTACTGATTTTGGGGAGTTGATTGTGTATCCTGTAACATTACTGAAATTGTTAATCAGCTCTAAGAGGTTTTTGGTAGAGTCTTGAAGGGTTTCTGTGTATATGGTCATGTATTTGCAAATAGGGACAGTTTGACTTCATTTTTTCCAATCTGGATGCATTTCATTTTGTCCTCTTGCCTCATTGCTCTGGCTAGTACTTCCAATACTGTGTTAAATAGCAGTGGTGAGAGTGGGCATCGTTGTCTTCTTCCTACTCTTAAGAGAAAAGCTAAAAGCCGTTCAGGATGATAGACATTCAGGATGATATTGGCAGTGGGTTTGTCATATATGGCTTTTGTTGTGTTGAGACACTTTCCTTCTATAACTGATTTGCTGAGAGTCTTTATCATGAAGGGATGTTGAATTTTGTCAAATGGTTTTTCTTTCTTTTTTTTTTTTTTTCCTTTTTTTGTCTTTTTTCGTGTCCGGCAACAGATCGCAACCCTCAGTGTCGCGCCCGTACTGGACCGGGACCGGCAACAGGATCGCAACCCTCGGTGTTGCTCCCATGCCTCGCTCAGCCAGTGAGCGGGAACTGGTCTGTATGTGGGATCCGAACCCTCGGCGGGAGCGCCTGCCGCGCTTCCCAAGCGGCGCACTGTAGCAGTGCGCCACCGGGCCGGGCGTCAAATGGTTTTTCTGCATGTACCTAGATAATCATATGGTTTTTGTCCTTGATCTTGTTGTTGTGGTGTATCACATTTATTGACTTGCATATGTTGAACCATGTTTGCATCCCTGGGATGAATCCCATTTGATTGTGGTGTATAATTTTTTTGATATGTTGCTGTATCCTGTTTGCTAATATTTTTTTGAGGATTTTTGCATCTATGTTCATCAGAGATATTGGCCTGTAGTTTTCTTTTATTTTCTTGTTGTATCTTTGTCTGGCTTTGGTATCAAGGTAATGCTGGCCTCATAGAATGAGTTGGGAGAATGGCCTCTGTTTCAATTTTTTGGAATAGTTTGAAAAGAATTGGTATTAATTCCTTTTTAAAGGTTTGGTAGAATTTAGCAGTAAGGCCATTCCATCCTGGGCTTTTCTTTGTTACCGAACTGTTAATTACTGCTAAAATCTCATTGCTTGTTATTGGTCTGCCCATGTTTCCTCTTTATTCTTGGTTCAGTCTTAGTAGTTTGTATGTATTCAGAAGTTTATCCATTTCCTCCAAGTTTTGAAATTTGTAGGCAATAGTTGTCTATAATACTCTATAATGATTCTTTGTATTTCTGTGGAAGTGGTTGTAGTGTCTCCTTTTTCATTTCTGATTTTTGTTATTGGGTCTTCTGTTTTCTTTTTTTGGTTAGCCTAGCTAGTGGTTTGTCTGTTTTTGTTTATCTTCTCAAAAAAGCAACTTTCTCTTTTATTGATCTTTTATATATATATATATTTTTTTGCAGGGGGGGCTCTATTTCATTTAGTTCTGCTCTGATCTTAATTATTTCTTTACATCTACTCATTTTGGGATTGGATTGTTTTTGTTTTTCTAGTTCTTTGAGGTGTAGCATTAGGCTTTGAGGTGTAGCATTAGGCTGTTTATTTGAAATCTTTTTATTCTTTTGATATAAGCATTTATTGCAATAAACTTCCTTCTTAGTACTGCTTTTGCTATATTTCACAGGTTTTGGTATGATGTGTCTTTATTTTAATTAGTTTTAGGAAGTTTTTTGATTTCCTGTTTAATTTCTTCTTGGATTCATAGGTCTTTTGGGAGCATGTTGTTTAATTTCCATGTATTTGTATAGTTTTCAGAGTTTTTTTTTTTTTTTTTTTTTTTTTTTTTTTTTTTTTTTTTTTTTTATTTTTT
>NW_007729275.1:138314-149099 GCF_000696425.1 Galeopterus variegatus | reverse complement strand
TTTTTTTTTTTTTTTTTTTTTTTGCTTCTTATTGATTTCTAGTTTTAATCTGTTGTGGTCTGATAAGATACTTGAAATGATTTCACTTTTTAAAAATTTTTTGAGACTTGATTTGTGACCCAACATGTGGTCTATCCTGGAGAATGTTCCATGTACTGATGAGAAGAATATATATTCTTTATTTGTTAGATACAATTTTATCTAGATATCTGCCAGGTCCTATTGGTCTAAAATGTAGTTTAAATCCTGTTTTTCTCTGTTGATTTGTTGCCTAGGTGATCTGCCCAATGTTGAGAAAGGGGTGTTCAGGTCCCCAGCTATTACCATATTGGGATCTATCTCTTTCATTAGGTGTAATGGTGTTTGCTTTATATATGGGTACTCTGGTGTTCAGTGCATATATATTTATGATTCATATGTCTTCTTGCAGGATAGATCCCTTTATCATTAGACAATGGCCTTATTTGTCCCTTTTTATCCTTTTTAAAGTCTATCTTATCTGATATAAGAATAGATATTACTGCTTATTTTTGGTTCCCATTTGTATAGTATGTCTTTTCCATCTCTTCACTATTAGTATGATATGGGTTGAATTGTTTGCCCCAAACTTTATGTGTTAGAAACTTGATTCTCATTGTAACTCTTGAGGGTGGGAAATCCTATTATGGTAATTGAATAGTGAGGCCTTGAAGAGGTGATTGAATTGATGGTTTAATGGTGGTCATGGGCTTGGTTCTGAAGGCTTTAAAAGGAGGGGACATCGGGCTATCTCTCTGTCTGCTCCACCATTTTCTGTTATGAGACCCCTGCATTGCTATAAAACCAAAGACCCTCACCAGATGTGTTCTCTGGAATTTGGACTTCCCAGCTCCGAAACTGTAAGCAATAAATTTTGTTTTCTTACAAATCACCCAGTTCCAGATATTTTGTTATAAGAAACAGAAACAGACTAATACAGTCTGTGTGTGTCTTTACAGGCAAGGTGAATCTCTTGTAGACAGCATATAGTCGGGTCTAGCTCTTTAATCCAATCAGTCTATGCCTTTTGAGTGTGGACTTTAATCTACTTAAAGTTGTTATTGAAAGGCATTGTCTTTCACCTGGCATTTAATTGCTTTTTGTATTGTTGATTTAAATATCTTTTGTTCTTTTCTTTCCCTTTTATTGTTTGTTTTTGGTGTTTGTTGTTTTTTTGAGGTGGTATGGTATAGTTTCTTTCTTTTTCTCATTTTCATATCTGCTCTTCCAATGGTGTTTGTTCTTTCTCATGTATTCATGATGGTGATTACTGTTTTGGGGGTTCCTGGTGCAGGAGTCTCTTAACGATTTCTTGTAGAGCTGGTTGTGTGATGGTGAACTCCCACAGCTTTTGTATGTCTGGGAAATATACTATTTCCCCTTCATTTCCAAAGGATATCCTTGCTGGGTATCGTATTTTGGGCTGGCAGGTTTCTTTCTTTTAGTACTCTGAATATATCAGACCATTCTCTTCTGGCATCTAGTGTTTCTGCTGAAAAGTATGCTGTTACTTTGATTAGAACTCCCTTATTGGTGACTTGATGCTTTTCCCTTGCTGTTTTTAGGATTCTCTCTCTGTCTTTGACTTTTGGTGGTTTGAATGCAATGTGTCTTGGAGAGGACCTTTTTGGATTGAATCTGTTTGGGGATGTTTGAACCTCTTAGATTTGGAAGTACATATCTCTACCAATACCTGGGAAGTTTCCCACTATTATTTCATTATATATGTTTCCAATGCCTTTTCCTTTCTCCTCCCTTTCTGGAACACCCATGAATCAGATGTTTGTGTGCTTGAGGTTGTCTGCTAACTCTCTCAGATTTTCTTCATTAAAAAAAATTTTTGTGTGTGAATGTTCACTGGGCTATTTTGAAAAGCCTGTCTTTGAGATCAGAAATTCTTTCTTCTGCTTGCTTTAGCTTGCTGCTTACACTCTTAGTTGTAGTGGGGTTTTTTTTGTTTGTTTGTTTTGTTTTTTCCAATGAAGGAGACTTACAGTTCTAGGAGTTCAGCTACATTCTTTTTATGGTATTTAACTCTGTAAATTTCCTCCTTCATGTCCTAGATATTTTTTTCTCATTTCATTGTGTTCTCTAACTGAGTCTTCTTGTATTTCACTGAGTTTCTTTAATATTGTTACTCTGAATTCCTTTTCAGATGTTTCAAGGGTTTCCTATTGTTTGGGGTCTTGTATTTGAGAATTATAATAATCCTTTGGTGGTGTCATATTTTCTTCTTTTTTCATATTTCTGGTATCCTTATGTTGGTGTCTAGTAATCTGCTGAAGGGGTTGCTTTTTCCATTACTCTGGGTGGCTTTTAAGGAGAGAGACTCCCTTCTGTAGATTTGTTATATATTGCCCATTGTGTAGGGTGTTTCAGTTTTGATTCCAGGTAGACTCAGTAGTTTCAGAAGTTGCAGGTAAACTCAGTTGTTGTGGGTAGATTCAGTAGTTTTGGGGGGTGCCAGCAGCTATATCTGTAGCCAGGGCCATGCTTGTGGCTAGGGGCCATGTGAGCAGCCAGGGCAGCTGGGGATACATGGGTAGCTGGACCCATGCATGCAGTGGTGCCACACAGGTGGCTGTGGTGTTTGGGATTGTGTGGGTGGCTGAATGGCAGGGCCCTCACAGGTTGGTAGGGCTGCATGGGTGTCCAGGTGGCTAGGACTGTACAGGCATGTAGAGCCACGTGGGCTGCCAGGTGGTTGGGGCTATGTGAGTGGCTAGATGACTGGTCTCACGTGGGTGGGTGGGACTGCACAGGCAGCTAGGCAGTTGGGGTCACATGGTGGCTGGCGCCATATGGGTGGGTGGACACAGCTGCATGCATGGTGTGGGATGTGCAATGGGTGCCCTGCAGAGATCGAACTCCTGTGCAGAGGGGGAAGGCCCATGGCTCTGGGACTAGACAATGGCACCTGTGACTGCAGCTGTGGTGGGACTGGGCTGAGGCAGAGCAGGAGGAGGGTTACTGCTGGGAAGTGCTCATAGCTGAGCAGATTCTTTCCACCACAAAGGAGAATTCCTCCTGGCTGATCCTGGTGTTGGAGATGTGGCAGCGACCAAAGCCACATGCTTCTTTCTCCTGTACATCCACCGCTTGGTTTTTGTGCTCCACGGGGTCCTCACCAGGCTCTCACTACCTTCCCACGCTCTACCACCAATGCTCTCCTCCATACTTAACTGTCCATTCCTTGCTCTGGTCCCTTTCTGTAGAAGGATCAAGTGCTGGACACGTGATCTTGCAAAGTCTTCATAAACTTTGAAACTAGATAACCTATTGGAGAAATTAAGATTTCAACCTGACAATTTTGAGACTAGAGTTCAAGCCTTCATTTTCATTTAAAATTTCAGTATAGGAAACTGAGCTGAGTTATTCATGGCAGATGACTTTTCATTGGAAAAGTGAGTTTTTGTATTTGTGTACCACTTGTGAACATTTATGCAGAAGAGTATTTAGTGTATTCAGGTGGGTTGCAGCATCACCCAAGAACACCAAGTCCTTGATCCACTTTTTCACCATCAGGATTTTGCCTGTGTGATGAGAACAAATTGATTCCTTTTAACACTTAAAAAAAATGTTTAATACCACAACCTGATTTTATATAGTATAACTTAATACCATATTGTATATCCAGTTCATCCAGCCAAGCATTGAATTGCTGTGAATTGAATAGCAGTGTATCTAGCTCACCAGTTTATTACATCTACAGTTTTAACTTTATAGTTCAAAGCCTTTCCTGGTGAATGATTCAATGAACCAACTTAAAGGATCCCTATGAAATGTTATTAAATGTTGTATAGCATAACATGTTACATCTTATAACAAGTGAATTACCATTCACAGGAGGACTATTTTTGACATTTCTCACTGCATTAATCTTCTAAAAAAACTTTTAAAAACTTTTTCCAACACACAAAAATAAATAATTTCCTGCTACCATCTATTTTATGGGAAACATCCAGCAGTTCTTCAGTCACATCAAATTTCTCTTCGCACAACTGATAAAATACAGCTTACAATGCTCTCAGCAGCTGTAATAGAAAATGTCACAAATAATTTGTCTTTTCATGCAACTTGTCCTGTAAGTTTTCCACTAATTCTTCAATACACTGAACAACAGTTTTTTAGGTTACACTTATATTTACAAAAGGTTATTTCTGTGTGTTCAGGATACATAATTACAGCTACATTCAATAAACATTTTTATAAACTCACCATCCCTACAAGGTTTAATGCTCAGCAGTTTTTTCCTCTTAATTCATTGTTTCACAGTTGCAGCAGCTATTTCATTCACATTCAGAAACAAATCTTGTTGAAGCTGTAGTTCTGTTTCTCGTGTTATCATGCTTTCATCACGAATCTTTCCCTGCCAGCCCTTATTGTGGTTTAAGTCAAAACAGCATCTTATGTTGTATTCTTTTAGGGGAGATATGCTTATTTACATATTAAACACCTAGCTTATTTTTATATGGAACTGAAGAATATTACTTTCTCACATTTTTTATGGCACATTTAGCTTTTTGGCTCTGTCTTTCATTTTCCTGCTTTTAATAGGGATACAAGAAAATTTTCACTTTCCGTTCATTGAAGTGTAAAAGAAAGCACAGGTTGACAACTAATGGCACCTGACATTTGACCTAAGAGTTGTGTAGATGATAGAGAGCGGCAGAGACTGTGGCAAACTGGAAGCATGTGTCCTGTCTAAAAGTGCAAGCCGCACTACCCAACGCAAGCCATGTAAAAGAAAGCACAGGTTGACAACTAATGGCACCTGACATTTGACCTAAGAGTTGTGTAGACGATAGAGAGCGGCAGAGACTGTGGCAAACTGGAAGCATGTGTCCTGTCTAAAAGTGCAAGCCGCACTACCCAACGCAAGCCAGGTGTCATTTACTATTCCTGGATCTTACAGTCTTTTTAAAAGTAAAAGCCAGAACTTTCCATTTTTGTGTGAAATCTGTCAACTTTGAATGTCATTAATTAATTCCATGATTTCTGAAAATAATGTGTGGACCAAACAGAATATATCTGTTGGGCTGACTGGGCTTACACGTGTCAGTTTGGAACCTCCTCAGTTTTATATAATCATAAACTCCAAGGATATTAGAGCTGTAAGGAACATTACGGGGTATAAAAAATGAACAGCTACTGAGGGGAAGGACTTAAGACCAAAACCCAGACTCCCAACTCCCAGTTCAGGACACTACAAGTATATAATCTATTTAGTAGAAAATGTTTTGATCTGCAGAGTTAATGCAAAACACTGGTATAACCAGATAGTCAAAGCAGAAAGTGTTCAAGGAATAGCAGTTGGCTGATTGTTAGTGGCCTATTTTTTACCTGAATTAACTGAGCAATCCTATTTACTTTTTGCTCACTTTTACCTCAGTAAATTTGATTATATGGGAGGAAGGGGGAGTCAGTACTGTTTGATTTTCTTACATTGCCTGTGATTCAGGATTAATTACTATTGTTTTCTGCTTTCTTTCAGGTAGGTAGAAAATTCTGTTTTCACAACATGAAGCATTCACTGTTCCAGGAGAAATGTCTGTAGTAAATGTGGTTGAGAATGAAAGCATTCTCACAAGAGTCACATTGTTTGGGCACTCAGCCTGGACAAGATTACTCTGAGGTCATTTCAGTGCAGAGCTAATAAATACCATGTGAAGTGTGTGTTCAATCATGTGTTGGCTTTGCTGTTGTCTTTTTAAAAATTATGTTAATGAGGTTTAATTTTTCTTTCTGCTTTATTCTTGCAATCGTGATGTAATCCAACTATTGCCAAGTGCCATTTATGAGAGTTTTAGTTTTCTCATTTTTTTTAAAAAAGCTTTTGGTATTGCAGAAACACCCTGAGCCTGGCATGCTGGAAGGTAGGTGGCCAAGAAGTGAACTCTGCTTAGGCAAGCTGTAAGGAAGACAGACAAGTGATGGTACCAGTGGGTATGATAATGCTGACCTTACAGGCATCTTGGGACTGAGCCAGAGAGTGTGCCTAGTGTAAAACCTACCTGGAAGGAAAATAGGTAAAATTATTGTCAGCATTGGTGTCATTTTAGACTTCATTTTATGTAAGTTCGATGATCTGAAGCACAAAGTTAAATAATTTTATTTTATTTTATTTATTTATTTTTTGTCTTTTTTCGTGTCCGGCAACGGATCGCAACCCTCAGTGTCGCGCCCGTACTGGACCGGGACCGGCAACAGGATCACAACCCTCGGTGTCGCTCCCACACCTCGCTCAGCCAGTGAGCAGGAACCGGTCTGTACGTGGGATCCGAACCCTTGGCGGGAGCGCCACCGCGCTTCCCAAGCGGCGCACTGTAGCAGTGCACCACCAGGCCGGCCCACAAAGTTAAATAATTTTATTACCACTAATAGTTAACCAGCATCTGCTGGAGATGCCAGTGACAAGCTGTCATTCAGAGCCTTGTCCTAGGAGGAATGTGACTTTGTATTTTCATTTGCCCACGGACCTTTTGTATTTGCAGTGATCCAATCTCAGCTTTTTAATTCTGTCTAAGAAGTTGCTATTTCCAGGGAAACATTTCTGCCATAACTTGGAAAGGGAGAGGGAAATCTACCCTATCACCTGGAGGTTGACAGGAAAAGAAGAAAAACAACTCTTCTGAATGCTTTTGGAAGGAAAAAAAAATGAGGCATTTTAGTCATTCCCATGGCAAAAGGTTATTCTCCTCTGAAAAAGACATTTGAAAGGTTGAAATGGAATATTTCCTCTGTTGTACCTCACGTGGAGAATAGAAGTAACAGGCAATTATTTTTGTGGGTGCTTCTCAAAATAAAAGCTATATGAGGCTGGGCCTACATTTGTGAGAAAAAATGAGAGATTGAGCAGCTGCTTCAAACAGCAGTTATTCCAAACAGTGTCAAAAAACAGTATCAAGAGTTAATCATGATTTTTGCCCTGAAGTATGTAGACTGACTTTTCTAGAGTGAAAATGGGCTTTTCCAGTACCCCATGAAAATGATAATATGGTTTCATATAGGAGAAAAAAAGTCAAACAATACAGAAAACTACACAAAAGAATTGATTTCTATTTTTCACTTCAGAAGCATCTATTGAGCACCTACTAGGTACAGACCAAGTGTTATGGATTCAGTTCTGTACAGAGAGGTGTGGTCCGTGCCCCCTCTCACCGCTGCCTGACCATTCCCCTGGAGGTTCTTCCGGACATTACTCTACATTGACAACTGCAGATAGACTTATGGTCATTGCATAAGAGATGGCCTCATATTATATGAGCAGTTCTGCGGCATAATAGGTGATTCTTTACTGAGTATAACCATGTATCACATTCTTAAATCACTACATAGTATTCAGTTGTCTGGTTTCACCATTATTTAGGTAAAACAATCTCCTATTGAAAAACATTTAGATTATTTTTCAGGGTTATTTAATTTTTTATTTTGTGTACTTTTTTTTTTTTTTTGCTGTTTCTTAAATTAATAGATTTTATTTTTTGAAATAGATTTAGGTTTACAGAAAAATGAGCCTAAGTACAGAGTTCCCATAGACCCTCTCACTCTGCCCCAGGTTACTCTATTTATAATAGGGTAAAGCATCTTGCATTGGTGTGGTACATTTGTTACAATTGATGAGCTAGTATTGATAAGTTATTATTAACTCAAAGCGATAATTTACATTAGGGTTCACGCTTCCCATTGTATATTCTATGAATTTGACAAATGTGTAATGATATGTATCTACCATTACAGTATTATACAGAATAGTTTTATTCCCCTAAAATACCTCTGTGCTCTACCTGGTCATCTTTCTTTTCCTCCCTCACACCCAAACACTGGTCAACCACTGATCTTTTTTACTGTCTCCATAGTTTCGCCTTTTTCAGTATCTTATACATAGTTGGGATCATACAATATGTAGCCTTTTCAGATTGACTTCTTTCACTTGGCAATACATATTTAAAACAACTCCATGACTTTTTGTGGCTTGATAGTTCATTTCTTTTTATTGCTGAATAATATCCCATTTTATGGATATACCACAGTTTGTTTATCCCTTCGCCTATTGAAGGACATCTTGGTTACATCTGGGTAAATACTGAGGAGGTTGATTGCTGAATCATGTTTCATTTTTAAGAATCTGCCAAACTGTCTTCCAAAGTGGCCATACTATTTTGCATTCTCATCAGCAATGTATGAGAGTTACTGTTGCCCCACACCCTTGCTAGCATTTGGTCTTGTCAGTGTTTTCAATTTTTACCTGGTAATAGATGTGTAGTGATATTGTTGTTTTAATTTGTGTTTCTCTGATGACATGTTATGTTGAGTATCTTTTTACATGCTTACTTTCCATGGTGTGTTCTGTCTTTGGTGGGTGTCTCTTCAGATTTTGTGCCTGTTTTTTATCTTGCTTGGATTTTTTTTTTCTTATCATTAGTTTTAAAGGTTGTTTGTGTATTTCAGATACCAGCACTTTATATGAGATGTATTTTGCAAATATTTTCTCTGCAACTGAGGCTTATTTTATACTCTGAAGAAGTTTGTAACTTTAATGAAGGGCAACTTATCAATTTTATCTTTTCTAGATTGTGTTTTTGATGTTGTATCTAAAATGTCATTATCAAACACAAGGCCAATTAGATGTTATCTTTCAGGAGTTTTATTTCTTTTTTACAAATCTATATATCTTTTATTTCCTTTTCCTGTCTTATTGCATTAGCTAGGACTTCTAGTACAATGTTAAATAGAAGTGATAAGAAGGAACATTCTCACCTGGTTCTTGATATTACCGGGAAAGCATCTTTTCTCACCATCGTGGATTTTTGTAGATATACTATATCAAGTTGAGGAAATTCTCCTCTATTTTCAGTGTGCTGAGAGTTTTTATCATGAATGGGCATTAGATTCTGTCAAGTGCTTTTTCGGCATGTATTGATATGACCATATGATTTTTCTTCTTTTGCCTATCACTGTGATAGATACATTAATTGACTTTTGAATGTTGGGCCAGTCTTAACATACTTTGAGTAAATCCCATTTTATCATTGCATTTGTTTTCTAATGCCACTATAATAAAATACTACAAACTGGGAGGCTTAAACCAGAAATTTATTCTTGCATTGTTTTAGAGGCTAAAAGTCCAAGATTTATGTGTCACCAGGGTTGGATCCTTCTGAGGACTCTAAGGGAGAAACTGTTCCATGCCTCTCTGCTAGCTCCTGGTGGTTTGCTGGCTATTTTGGTGGTATTTGTTTTGTAGATGCATCACCCCTACCTCTGCCATTATCTTCACATGACATTCTCTCTTTGTGCGTGTCTGTGTTCAAACTTTATTGCTTTAGGGGATCACCTTACTCCAGTATGACCTCATCTTAATTAATTACATCTGCAATGACTCTATTTCCAAATAAGATCACATTCTGAGGTACTGGCAGTTAGGACTTCAACATATGAATTTGGGAGGGAATACAGCTCAACCTATACAGTTTATCCTTTAGCCCCCAAAATTCATGACCTTCTTACATACAAAATATGTTCACCCCACTCTAACATCTCCAAACGTTTTAACCCATTCTAGCATTAACTTTAAGGCCAGCTTCTTATCTAAATATCATCTAAATCATGTATTAATAAGACTTGAGATATGATTCATGCTGTGGCAAAATTCCTCTCCATTTGTGAACTTGTGAAACCAGATAAGGTATATCCTCCCAAAATACAATGGTTGGTACAGGCATAGGATACATATTCTCATTCCAAAAGGGGGAAATCAGAAGGAAAATAGGGGTCACAGCTCCTAAGTAAGTCTGAAACCTAGCAAAGTAAATTCCATTAGATTTTAAGGCTTGAGAATAATCTTTTTTTCCCCAACACTCTGTCCTCTGGGCTTGCTGGGGTGGAGGTCCTGCTCTCCCAGCCCCGGATGGCAGCCCTGCCCACTGGTACCAAGGAGGAGCTGGCCTCTGAATTGCCTTTTGGGTCATTCTTCTCTTTCTTGAAAGATCATGTATGTTCACAGCTGAATAGCTCAGTCTGCCAGTTTCCTGCCTGTAGAATCTCTGAAGTCTAACAGCCTTCCTCATTTCATCCCTCTCTGTCCCCTTCAGCCCAAGCTGGCAGTGTTTCTGATGAGATGGATCCACAAGTTCCACACCTATCTCTCTAGCAATTGGCTGTCCAGCCATGTGTTTGGTGTTCTCTCCAGAGCATGCCTTCTTATTTTTTGCAATATGGATAGGCTGAGAATTTTCTGAATCTTCAAGTTCTTGTTCCATTTTGCCTAACAGTTCCTTCAATGTATCTCTCACCTCTCACATTTTACTATAAGCAGCAAAGAGAAACCAGGCTTCACCTTTAACCCTTTGCTTAGAAATCTCCTCAGCTAAATATTCGAGTTTATCACTTAAAAGTTTTATTTTTCCCAAGATAGTAGAGCAACTTAAGTCAAGTTCTCAGCCACATTTTCTTTTCTTCAGTTTCTAATAACATGTTTTTCATTTCCACCTGAGGCCTACCATCTGAGACCTACTGGAAACACCTTTAACATTCATGTTTCTAGAAACTGTTGATTAGGCTCTGGTGAAATAGAGGTCAGGCCTTGTTTAGAAGAACAGCATGCTCTGGGCTTATTTCAGAATGGCAACTTCCCCTCCCCCATCAGAAGTGTGGGAGGATATTTTTTGATCTTCACTGTGAAAACCTGGTAGGGCTCCTGAAGGTAGAACTCACAAAAGTGTGGGGGTCACCAGAAGACTGGATCCCCCTGGAGATTTTAACTCT
>NW_007729275.1:134121-138304 GCF_000696425.1 Galeopterus variegatus | reverse complement strand
GCCATTTATTTATAATACCGGGAGTGGAAAATTAGGCCATTGTATTTCTGCACAGGGGAAGAATTCATAAAAAGTCACACAGAATTATTTTTATATAACTCCAATCTCAGCTTTTTAATTCTGTCTAAGAAGTTGCTATTTCCAGGGAAACATTTCTGCCATAACTTGGAAAGGGAGAGGGAAATCTACCCTATCACCTGGAGGTTGACAGGAAAAGAAGAAAAACAACTCTTCTGAATGCTTTTGGAAGGAAAAAAAAATGAGGCATTTTAGTCATTCCCATGGCAAAAGGTTATTCTCCTCTGAAAAAGACATTTGAAAGGTTGAAATGGAATATTTCCTCTGTTGTACCTCACGTGGAGAATAGAAGTAACAGGCAATTATTTTTGTGGGTGCTTCTCAAAATAAAAGCTATATGAGGCTGGGCCTACATTTGTGAGAAAAAATGAGAGATTGAGCAGCTGCTTCAAACAGCAGTTATTCCAAACAGTGTCAAAAAACAGTATCAAGAGTTAATCATGATTTTTGCCCTGAAGTATGTAGACTGACTTTTCTAGAGTGAAAATGGGCTTTTCCAGTACCCCATGAAAATGATAATATGGTTTCATATAGGAGAAAAAAAGTCAAACAATACAGAAAACTACACAAAAGAATTGATTTCTATTTTTCACTTCAGAAGCATCTATTGAGCACCTACTAGGTACAGACCAAGTGTTATGGATTCGGTTCTGTACAGAGAGGTGTGGTCCGTGCCCCCTCTCACCGCTGCCTGACCATTCCCCTGGAGGTTCTTCCGGACATTACTCTACATTGACAACTGCAGATAGACTTATGGTCATTGCATAAGAGATGGCCTCATATTATATGAGCAGTTCTGCGGCATAATAGGTGATTCTTTACTGAGTATAACCATGTATCACATTCTTAAATCACTACATAGTATTCAGTTGTCTGGTTTCACCATTATTTAGGTAAAACAATCTCCTATTGAAAAACATTTAGATTATTTTTCAGGGTTATTTAATTTTTTATTTTGTGTACTTTTTTTTTTTTTTTGCTGTTTCTTAAATTAATAGATTTTATTTTTTGAAATAGATTTAGGTTTACAGAAAAATGAGCCTAAGTACAGAGTTCCCATAGACCCTCTCACTCTGCCCCAGGTTACTCTATTTATAATAGGGTAAAGCATCTTGCATTGGTGTGGTACATTTGTTACAATTGATGAGCTAGTATTGATAAGTTATTATTAACTCAAAGCGATAATTTACATTAGGGTTCACGCTTCCCATTGTATATTCTATGAATTTGACAAATGTGTAATGATATGTATCTACCATTACAGTATTATACAGAATAGTTTTATTCCCCTAAAATACCTCTGTGCTCTACCTGGTCATCTTTCTTTTCCTCCCTCACACCCAAACACTGGTCAACCACTGATCTTTTTTACTGTCTCCATAGTTTCGCCTTTTTCAGTATCTTATACATAGTTGGGATCATACAATATGTAGCCTTTTCAGATTGACTTCTTTCACTTGGCAATACATATTTAAAACAACTCCATGACTTTTTGTGGCTTGATAGTTCATTTCTTTTTATTGCTGAGTAATATCCCATTTTATGGATATACCACAGTTTGTTTATCCCTTCGCCTATTGAAGGACATCTTGGTTACATCTGGGTAAATACTGAGGAGGTTGATTGCTGAATCATGTTTCATTTTTAAGAATCTGCCAAACTGTCTTCCATACTATTTTGCATTCTCATCAGCAATGTATGAGAGTTACTGTTGCCCCACACCCTTGCTAGCATTTGGTATTGTCAGTGTTTTCAATTTTTACCTGGTAATAGAAGTATTGTGATATTGTTGTTTTAATTTGTGTTTCTCTGATGACATGTTATGTTGAGTATCTTTTTACATGCTTACTTTCCATGTGTGTTCTGTCTTTGGTGGGTGTCTCTTCAGATTTTGTGCCTGTTTTTTTTTTCTTGCTTGGATTTTTTTTTTCTTATCATTAGTTTTAAAGGTTGTTTGTGTATTTCAGATACCAGCACTTTATATGAGATGTATTTTGCAAATATTTTCTCTGCAACTGAGGCTTATTTTATACCCTGAAGAAGTTTGTAACTTTTTTTTTTTTGTCTTTTTTTTTTTTCGTGTCTGGCAACGGATCGCAACCCTCAGTGTCGCACCCGTACCGGACCGGGACCGGCAACGGGATCACAACCCTCAGCGTTGCGCCCGCACCTCGCTCAGCCAGTGAGCGGGAACCAGTCTGTATGTGGGATCCGAACCCTCGGCGGGAGCGCCGCCGTGCTCCCAAGCGGCGCACTGTAGCAGTGCGCCACCGGGCCGGCCCAGAAGTTTGTAACTTTAATGAAGGGCAACTTATCAATTTCTTCTTTTCTAGATTGTGTTTTTGATGTTGTATCTAAAATGTCATCATCAAACACAAGGTCAATTAGATGTTATCTTTCAGGAGTTTTATTTCTTTTTTACAAATCCGTATATCTTTTATTTCCTTTTCCTGTCTTATTGCATTAGCTAGGACATCTAGTACAATGTTAAATAGAAGTGATAAGAAGGAACATCCTCACCTGGTTCTTGATATTACTGGGAAAGCATCTTTTCTCACCATTGTGGGTTTTTGTAGATGTACTATATCAGGTTGAGGAAATTCTCCTCTATTTTCAGTTTGCTGAGAGTTTTTATCATGAATGGGCATTAGATTCTGTCAAGTGCTTTTTCTGCATGTATTGATATGACCATATGATTTTTCTTCTTTTGCCTATCAGTGTGATAGATTACATTAATTGACTTTTGAATGTTGGACCAGTCTTACATATTTTGAGTGAATCCTATTTTATCATTGCATTTGTTTTCTAATGCCACTATAATAAAATACTACAAACTGGGAGGCTTAAACCAGAAATTTATTGTTGCATTGTTTTAGAGGCTAAAAGTCCAAGATTTATGTGTCACCAGGGTTGGATCCTTCTGAGGATTCTAAGGGAGAAACTGTTCCATGCCTCTCTCCTAGCTCCTGGTGGTTTGCTGGCTATTTTGGTGGTATTTGTTTTGTAGATGCATCACCCCTACCTCTGCCATTATCTTCACATGACATTCTCTCTTTGTGCATGTCTATGTTCAAACTTTATTGCATTAGGGGATCACCTTACTCCAGTATGATCTCATCTTAATTAATTACATCTGCAATGACTCTATTTCCAAATAAGATCACATTCTGAGATACTGGGGGTTAGGACTTGAACATATGAATTTGGGAGGGAATACAACTCAACCTATACAATTTACCCTTTAGCCCCCAAATTCATGACCTTCTTACATACAATATACATTCACCCCACTCCAACATCTCCAAAAGTTTTAACCCATTCCAGCATTAACTTTAAGTCCAGCTTCTTATCTAAATATCATCTAAATCACGTATTAATAAGACTTGAGATATGATTCATGCTGTGGCAAAATTCCTCTCCATTTGTGAACTTGTGAAATGAGATAAGGTATATCCTTCCAAAATACAATGGTTGGTACAGGCATAGGATACACATTCTCATTCCAAAAGGGGGAAATCAGAAGGAAAAAAAGGGGTCACAGCTCCTAAGTAAGTCTGAAACCTAGCAAAGTAAATTCCATTAGATTTTAAGNTGGGCTTATTTCAGAATGGCAACTTCCCCTCCCCCATCAGAAGTGTGGGAGGATATTTTTTGATCTTCACTGTGAAAACCTGGTAGGGCTCCTGAAGGTAGAACTCACAAAAGTGTGGGGGTCACCAGAAGACTGGATCCCCCTGGAGATTTTAACTCTCATATGTGTCTGCACGAAGCCTTCAGCAGTTTAGGTTTTCCTATCCTTGTGCTGGTTCATGCAGAGGCTTCTGCTTATGGGCTTCTGCTCCAGTAAGTTGTGATTCTCTGTATAGGTCTGTCTGTCTCTTTCCAGTTTTGGGAGCAGCAATTTGCCCTGTGACCTCAGTTTTCTGATGAATCTAAGAAGAGTGACTAATTTTAAGTTTGTTCATGTTTTATTCTCATGTGAATGGGTGACAACTTTCAAGATCCTTACATGCTGGACTGGAAAATGAAGTCTGTTTAGTTTTTGGTTTTTGATTTTTTTAGTGGTTTTATTTTTTGTGCTATTATTAGTAATAATTAACAATAC
>NW_007729275.1:128018-133298 GCF_000696425.1 Galeopterus variegatus | reverse complement strand
CCTCGGACGGGAGCGCCACCGTGCTTCCCAAGCGGCGCACTATCCAGTGCACCACCGGGCCAGCCCAGAAAGTTTATTTTAGAGATAGGAAACCTTTGTGTATCCCATATTTTGGAAATGTTTTTCTCGTACGTATTTGTTTATTTTTAGCTTTATTTACAGTAGTATTTTTGTTATAAAGTTTTTTACCTTTTATAATAACATGTATCCACCTTTTTATTTAATTTCTTTTTTTTTTTTTTAATATTGCTAACAAAGATTTTCCCCAGTCCAGGAATATACAGTTGTTTGTTCTGATTTTGGCCTTGTTTTTGACCACCCATATTTTTCTCTAGTCGTTAAAATATAAATCTTTGCTTCACCTGGAATTTATTTTGGTTGATTTCCTATTAATTTATAAGACTCAAGGACAAAGAACATATGATTATATCAATAGATGCTGAAAAAGCATTTGACAACATTTATAAGAAAGTTTATTTTAGAGATAGGAAACCTTTGTGTATCCCATATTTTGGAAATGTTTTTCTCGTACGTATTTGTTTATTTTTAGCTTTATTTACAGTAGTATTTTTGTTATAAAGTTTTTTACCTTTTATAATAACATGTATCCACCTTTTTATTTAATTTCTTTTTTTTTTTTTTAATATTGCTAACAAAGATTTTCCCCAGTCCAGGAATATACAGTTGTTTGTTCTGATTTTGGCCTTGTTTTTGACCACCCATATTTTTCTCTAGTCGTTAAAATGTAAATCTTTGCTTCACCTGGAATTTATTTTGGTTGAAAGCCTGAAAATGGGGTCAGGCTTGATTTGTAGCCAAATGGCTAGGCAATTGTACAAACACTTGGAGAAAATAGCTCCTTTTTTTCACTGATTTATAATGTTGCCTCTGTCTCCTGCTGGGATCTCCTTCTGTACTCTCCATTGTATGGATTTGTCTATTTCACGCTGCCTAATACTATAGTATTTACTGTCTGGTGGCATCCCCCACACACACACACACATCTCTTCTTCACACCCCCTGCTATTCTGACAGATTTATCCTTCAAGATGGCCTTCAGAAACCATTTTTTCAAGGTCATCTCCCCACAAGATAGGAGTACCTTTTTATATTAGTCTCATATTTTCAGTTAAATTTGTAAGCTTTTATTTATTTATAAATAATTTGAATGGGATCTTTTATGTTCCTTCTTAAACTAATCAAGCTATTGTAATTTACATTTTTAACAGATCATTTCATTGAGTGATGATTGTTTATAATATTATCAGTGGATTATTTTTGGATTTACTATGTATGTTAGTTTATCATCTGCAAGTAATAATAATTTATCATTTTGAATATTTAAAGCTATCCTTTTTTCTCTTGTTTTAGCTGCATTTAAAAAATGATATTAAATAATAGTGGTGTTAATACCTTTATCTCATCTTGGACTTTGTTGGGAATGCTTCTAGTATTTGTTAATCTTAATGGTCAGCTGAAACCATTAAGCCTGTGGTCTAAAATGTATGCCTTTTTCATTTTAAGGATTTATTCCTACTCTAATTTTATTCCTTTTTTTTAACCAGAAATAAATGTTGAATTTTGTCAAGTGTTCATTTAAATCAATAATAGACAAACATCTATGATTTTTCCCCTTGACTTGTTGAGATAGTGAATTATTTAAATAGATTTTCTAGTATTGACTTAGTTTTCCTTTGTACTGTTGAACTAGTTAATTTGCATATTAATTCTTTCTAATTCACTCATGGAACCATTTTGGCCTGGAACTTATTATAGATCAGTAACTGACACCTTTCTCAATGACTTCTTTTCTTTTTTGGCCTATTTAGGGTTTCAGTTAATTTCTGTAACATATTTTTTTACAAAATTATTCATTTCACCCAAGTTTTCTAATCCATTAGAATACAGCTCTGTAAGTTTTATCTGTATCTGTCTTCTTTTTTTTTTTTATGTCCAATAGTATATATTTGCATTTTCTTCTTGACTACCTAGAGGTTTGTATGGCATATTAATGCTGTTTTCTAAAAAAAGTCTTTAATTTATTAATCAAGCACTTTTTCTTTTCCCTAATTTATTATTGTATTTTTATCCTTAAATCAGTCTTTGGTTTGTCATGGGCATATTTCTTTGTATTATTTTTATAATTTCTTCTATTGAGTGCTTACTTCATTTATTTTATTCTCAGTTAGCACAGGCGTATTTTACTCTGAATTTATTTTTGACTGTATTCTGTAGGTTTTATTAAATAATTAGGATGAGATTGGTGCTACTTGATCAAATTATTTCTGGGAGTGTAAGGACACAGACTTTAGTCAATCACCTTTCCCACAAGGTTCCTGGGAACTCAAGCCCAGTACATCTGAGGCAAGAACCTAGAAAGCTGGGATGAGCTGTGTAGAACACTAATTTTTCCTAGTGGGGAAGAGGCTTAAATAGCTTCTGATTAAAGGCAATAGTGAGGGGCCGGCCCCGTGGCTCACTCAGGAGAGGGCCTCACTGGGAGCACCGAGGCTGCAGGTTCGGATCCTATATACGAATGGCCTGTGCACTCACTGGCTGAGCGTGGTGCAGACACCACTGTGCCGAGGGTTGCGATCCCCTTACCGGTCAGGAAAAAAAAAAGGCAATAGTGAGGCCTGTTATATTTTACTCCTTTTGATAGGCAAATCCAAGTCTGACACAGTATTAGAAAAGTATGAGAGTACTTCAAAAACTTCATGGAAATTTTTGTATTCCTTTCAATTCTGTTTTTCCATGAACATTTTGAAGTACCCTTGTATGTTGCATGACCACCAACACTATGAGAAATGAACAGAGAAAGGTATTGTTGAGCAAGGAAGAGCACATGAGCTCAGAATGTATAGTGTCAGGCTGTCTAGGCCACGGCAGGGTCTCCCGTGGAGGAGGAGAGGAGATAGCAGGGAGACTAGATGCCCCTGTATTCTCCCATGCAGGAACAGGTGCTGTCACTGTCACCGCAGCTTCCGGAAGGGAGGCCCAGAAAAGTCAGACCCATGGGTCCATTTTTAATGTTGATCATTAATAGATGTATCCCAATCAGAGTCCTGGAAGGTGATCAATTGTATCAATTCTCATTCTGTTTCTCTGCAGGAGAAAAGTAGACAGATAAACACAGAAAAAGTAAATGTATTCCTAAAGGCCGACTATTTCTGTCTGTACCCTTTACATTTTTATGTTCTGCAGTTACGGTTTTGATGCCTTCCTTGATCCAAGAGTTGCTTAGAAGGCCATTTTAAAGATGTCCAGTAGATCTGGCTCACTTCTATTTTAGTTTTTTACGTCTGTTAATATATAACTGTGATTGCTAGAGACAATTGAAAAGGGTTTTAACATTTTGGAATTTACAGGCTATGGGTTCTTGTTCTTTCTGGTGGCTTTCCAGGACAGTCCTGTGTGCTCTGGGCTGTAGAGCCATCCTTATAGATGATTTTGTGTCTCTGCCGGGGCCCTGTGGAACTTTCCCTAGTTCTTGGTCTGTTTTCATCATCTCTCAATCTGGGTTTCCTATGTCCCAGCATCCACCCCATCGCAGGCTAAGAGGGCTCCAGTGTCTTTGGCTCACTTAACCACCCTGTCCCCTGGCAGATGGCAGACGTCTCCGCTTCTTCTCCAGGCTGAGAGTGGAGTTCTCCAGCTCCTGCACATCCTGATTTTAGTTGGGTAACTCACTCCAGCTCCCTGGGTCTGTGGTCTGGACTCAGTGCCCATAGGGCTATCAGGACCCCGGACATTATGGCATGTCCAGTGAGTTGTCCTGCCTTCATCTTCTACTCAGCGACTACTTCTGGGGTGGTCATTTCATAATGTGTACATAAATCAAAACTTCACATTGTATACGATAAACATATACAATTTTTATTTGTCACATATATCTCACTGAAGCTGGGGAAAGAAGGAATATAAACTCTATAAACTCAAACAAAATTTATTTTATTTTGTTCAGAATTTGCATGTGTGAGGAACAAAGGGGTGGAGGTGGGGGGAGGCTCCCTGTGTGACAGTTCCATGCACACCATTGCCTGGGAATCTGGATTCGCTATGACACCAATACCATGGTTAATGGGTCAGTTCTGGGCCTCAGTTTGTATATAGTTATATAACCCATACATAATATGTCTCCTTCTTCTACTAATTCACTTCAATTAAATTCAGCAAATACTCACTAGGAATCTGTGACAGGGCAGTGACTGTGTTGGGTACTATGAAAGGTATTGTCTTCATTGACAACGATTCATGATCTAGTGGGAGGGGCAGACGGACAGAACTGACGACAATATAACGGAGTGCACCTGTGTGCATGGGGGGGGGATTTCTGGTAAATATTAGAAATGAAGGAGATACAATAATGTGGGCTTTTAAAAAAAANAAAAAAAATCTGTTCATTTAGGTTGCTTTTAATTTACCCTTACTGTCTCCTGTCCTACTCTCCTGTTCTTTCTGTACTGCCTTTGCCCAGTAGAACGGACAGAGTATGCACTTTCTCCTGTGGTGACCCAGGGGTCCAGCCACTTGTTGGATTCTGGGGGGTAGAACTCACCAGAGCGGACAGGAGCATGTGTAATCCAAGAGGCTCTCAAATTTGGGGGGCCTCACAGAATCTTTTGAAAATCTGGGGGAGAAGGGCAACCAAAAACCTATGAATCCTCTTCTCAGAAAAAATATTCGTTTCGTGCATGTGTTCAGGATACTTGAAGCCCCTCTATAGACCTTGTAGGGTGAGGAACTGCTGAAGCCAACGTAAGATAAAACCCATTCAGGTTTTGATTGCAAGTCCTTCTGGAAAGAGAAATAATTCTGTTTCAACAACACAATCAATAAACAGGCACACAGATGCCATGAGAATTGCAGTTAATATGGCCACTGTTTCATCAGGATGTATTTTATTATTCCTGGCACTGTCTAAATATGTCACCAGCATTATTACTAACAAACTACTGAGGTGTTTATAAACTCAATCCCCTACACCAGTCGAACATGGCAGCAACTGTGGTCTAATTAGTCATCTTTCTCAACTGTAGAAATTCAAGCATATAAAATGCCAACTACCAGATGTGACACTGTAGAAGCCATCTGCAAATTTAATGCTGTTGTAGTAATGACGATGGAAAGACTCTTAGCATGACATCGAATATCTGATCCTTGTTTACAAAGTTGAGTGTATTTGTTCCTGCTTTTGCTATTTTTCAATTGCCTTTGCTCTGCGTGAATCATAATCATAATGCTAAAAACAAGCTTTTGTCAGTATAAGGTAAAAAATAA
>NW_007729275.1:125043-126693 GCF_000696425.1 Galeopterus variegatus | reverse complement strand
TATAGCAGTGCACCACCGGGCCGGCCCTTTAAAGAGTATTTTTAATGAAGTGCATTTGTTTTTATCTCAAATCTATCCCTTTACTTTTGATTTACTTTCCTTTTTGTTGAGTCAGTAGGTGTAACAGTTTTATAAAAACCTTATACATAAAATCCAACCTTATAAAAAAGAAAAATTGAAAAAATTAATTCTTTTAAAGGACAAAAGATGCCTCATCCTCCATTCTCTTCATTTACTAGCTTATTTAATGACATTACATTTTTGTTTTTATATTATAATTTATAAAGGAAGGAAGAAAACATTAAAATATATTTTAAATTTTAAACAAATCAAATGCAGGTTGCCCTAATGGGAAATTATGAAAAAGGGAACATTTTTCAACAGAGTTGAAAGAGCCCAGACCTGACCTGGGTTACAGTGCCTAGAGCTTCCCGGATCTGGGCCTGGCCGATTCTGTATGACCTTGAGCAAACCACTTACCTCTGTCAGTTTCTCTTTTCATACCTGTAAAATTGACAGAATAATTCTGTGGAGACTTTAAATGAAAATCCAATGCCTAGCACAGTATAGCATCCCCCCCAACAACTTCATCTTTTCCCTCATTAGCGATTGTCTCGTTTGTAAAGATGCTTTCATTTGTTCCATACTTGTGCCTTGCCTTTCCACTTTGTGAGACAGGCACTCACATGCCCAGAATCTAGCCCAGGGCCTGGCACACTCCCACCAGCTCTCTCATCCTTCTCGAATCACGTCCTCTTGGAAGCCTTTTCAGATCTGTCTCTTTTGTCTGGCTTTTTTCACTAAGCACAATGCTTCTGAGGTTGATGTGTGTCACAGCATGTGTCAGTAATTCATTCCTTTTTATTGCTAAATGTGGTGTATCCCAAGAGTAGTATTCCAACTCATGGGATACACCACATTTTATCTATCCAGAGAATAGAACAATGTTACAATTTAAAACCAATTATTTGGTAACGAATATTTCAGAAATATGGTATAATTTTATTATTTTTAGTGCTTGCTTTCTCTCTATGAATCATCTGTTTAGATGGTGTCATTACTCTGGCTATAGTCCCACCTGTTCATAGGTGGTTTCCAGTGTAGAAGCCAGGCTGGTTCAACTTCTGTTTATATCAGCGTTTATTGAGCCCTTTTGTTCCAGGCTCTGAAGAAAAAAAACTGAATAAAACATCCCTACCTTTGAGGATCATACAGCCTAGTAATAATAGTTAATGTTAACTGAGTTAGCTACTCTTGCCAGGTATGGTTCTAGTTACATTACGTGTATTATATCACTAAGTCCTCACCAAAACATATGAGGGAGATAGTGTCATTGTCATCCCCCCTTTACGGATGAAACTGGCCCAGTGAGGTTAAGTAATTTGCCCAAGTAACTTGGTCTGACTTAGGAGACTGGATGGATGGTAATGTTAGTAACTGAGATAGGAAATTCAGAAAAAATAACAGTTCTTAAGGGGTAGTAATGGAAAAGATAGAGTTTGGAGATGCCATGGGACACTTGAGGAAAGACGTTCAGTAGGTACTTGTACTCACTCATGTAGAGCTGGGGCATGAAATCAAGGCTAGAGATGTAGGGGCCGGCCCGGTGGTGCACTGGATAGTGCGCCGCTTGGGAAGCGCGGCGGCGCT
>NW_007729275.1:118546-124298 GCF_000696425.1 Galeopterus variegatus | reverse complement strand
GAAAAAAAAAAAAAAAAAAAAAAAAAAAAAAAAAAGGCTAGAGATGTAGATTGAGTGTCTCAGCGTGTAAGGTAGAGTCATAGAAGGGAGAAGGTCACCCGGGGAGAGTGTGCAGATTGAGGGGAGCTGATACTGAGCCTTGGGGAGCCCCAGTGTGTACAGGACAGCTGGAAAAAGGCGACTCCACACCAGGACGGGCACTGGTGGATGCAGGAGAAGAGCCAGAGACCGTGGAGCCACAGAAGTCAACAGGCAGGCTGCCAGTGCCAGTAACAGCAGCAAATGTAGCATGAAGGCCCAGGAAGATGAGACCAGAAGCATCTCCTCAGTACGGAAATGTGGAGGCCATTGATCACATTTGCTTTCAAAGAATGGAGCAGTTGGAAGCCAGTCTACAGAGGCTTTAGAAATTAATAGGCCATGCAAAACCCATAGAACTGTACATAACACAAAGAGGGAAGCCTAATGTAAGTGAGTTAATAATAATAGATCAGTGTTGGTTCGTAATTGTAATTGAGTGTACTATACTAAGATAACATGTTAATAAAAGGAGAAACTGTGTGTGTATGGGGGGATGTCCATTACCTAGAAAGAAAAAAAGAAATTAATGGACCATGATTGATGGTCACAAGTATGGGCTACTCTTTCAAGAGATGCAAGAACTAAAGACTGGAAGGCTCAGAGCATCAAAGGAAGATTTTCTTTTCAATATGACAGACTTCAGAATACTTATAAGAGAGTGTGGGAAAAATTCAGTGGTTCTCAGGCCTGGCTGCATGTTACAACCACCTGGGTTGGGGAGAGCAGGGGAGATGCTGTTTAGGAAAAACAGAAACTCTCATTCAGCTGGTCTGGTAGTGGGGCTTGGGCATCCATAAAATTTGTATAGCTCCCTAGGTGAACCTAATTTACAGCCAGGGCTGAAAAGCACTGTAATAATTGGTGGGATGTTATTCCAGGAGATGGTGGCAGATGGGATTAACAACAGAGTGGAGGAGGTGGCCCTGACCAAGAGAAAGGGTGTCTGAATTTCTGAGACCAGGGGCAAGGATGGGTATATTTGTAAATGAGTTTGCAAAGAAGTAGGAAGTTGAAGTAGCACGTGCCTATTGACCTTCTGCTTTCTCAATTGGAGGGTGAGAGGACTTGGGGCTCCATAACTTGGGAAAAGAGGTAAAACTTGGGAATACATGCTGGAGGAAATGGGGTGGGGAGCTGACCATTAGTCAGCCGGTGCTGATGGCCATCAGTAGTTGGAGACACAGCACTAATGCATTTCTAATAAGAAAATCAAACATGGAAGGGCCACTTCCTGTAGCAGTCTAAGGACAGAGAGGGGGAATTGTATTCATGATTCTGGGTGGGAGTTTTGCCAAGGAGGGGCTTAGTAAGGATGGGGTGATGTCTTCAGAATCTGAAGACTCTACTGATGGAATAGTCCAGGTTTTCACTTGTGGATTCCAGGATAAGTAGAGAAGCAAGTGAGAGCAGAAGGAGGCTGATTTGGAGAAAGTGAAGGATATGGAGTCTGAATGGACCCCTGAGACCCAAGTGAAAGGCTGGTGAGGTTAGGGGTGTGAGAAGACTGGAAGGATGGGAGCTTATGCTTGGTGTGTGATATTGGAATGTAGTGTGTCTGGAATGGATCAGTTCCAAGGTGCAGTGCTTGACTGTGGTTAAGGTTGAATAAGGTAGATTAAAAGTCAGTTGAAGATAGAAAGGAACTACTAAGCTAGGATATTGGATGTATTATTTATTTGGAGATGCCAGTGTTTTTGATAAATAAAGGAATAATCATGGGAGTGGGTCAGGATTAGTGGAACAAGAAGAGGCAGATGCTCAGCCATAAGCTTCAAAGGAGGGGAGAATTTTACACGAAGGTGGAAGCTAATTGATGGCTTGGGTTGGAAAGAGGAGACCAGAGGTGGTAAAACTTTCTTCCAACTCAACTCCATAGTATTTGGGCTATGGAACAGTAAGCATCTTCGACCAGAGAAAGCTGCAGGCAAAAAGGGGCCTGGGAAGAGGTCAGTTTGTGGTAGGCAAGGAAGACAAGGGCCGTTCTAAGCAGAGGCTGGCATGCGAGGGGCATATTGCTCAAAGTTTAGCATTGAGTAAACGGCACCTGCATTAGATAACAGGGACCCTCAAAGTGAGAACTGATTCCCACTTCAAGTCCCCTTCCATTCTTATAATTGCCTCGAGGAGAAAGTCTTAGTTTCTGCTGCCATTCTTTAAAGACCCCTCTAATACTTGCTGATCTTTCTTTTTTTTTTTTTTTTTTCCTTTTTGTCTTTTTTTCGTGTCCAGCAACGGATCGCAACCCTCAGTGTTGCGCCCGCACCTCGCTCAGCCAGTCAGCGGGAACCGGTCTGTATGTGGGATCCGCACCCTCGGCAGGAGCGCTGCCACGCTCCCAAGCGGCGCACTGTAGCAGTGCGCCACCGGGCTGGCCCATTGCTGATCTTTCTTTTTTTTTTTTTTTTTCCTTTTTGTCTTTTTTTCGTGTCCAGCAACGGATCGCAACCCTCAGTGTTGCGCCCGCACCTCGCTCAGCCAGTCAGCGGGAACCGGTCTGTATGTGGGATCCGCACCCTCGGCAGGAGCGCTGCCACGCTCCCAAGCGGCGCACTGTAGCAGTGCGCCACCGGGCTGGCCCATTGCTGATCTTTCTTTTTTTTTTTTTTTTTCCTTTTTGTCTTTTTTTCGTGTCCAGCAACGGATCGCAACCCTCAGTGTTGCGCCCGCACCTCGCTCAGCCAGTCAGCGGGAACCGGTCTGTATGTGGGATCCGCACCCTCGGCAGGAGCGCTGCCACGCTCCCAAGCGGCGCACTGTAGCAGTGCGCCACCGGGCTGGCCCATTGCTGATCTTTCTTTTTTTTTTTTTTTTTCCTTTTTGTCTTTTTTTCGTGTCCAGCAACGGATCGCAACCCTCAGTGTTGCGCCCGCACCTCGCTCAGCCAGTCAGCGGGAACCGGTCTGTATGTGGGATCCGCACCCTCGGCAGGAGCGCTGCCACGCTCCCAAGCGGCGCACTGTAGCAGTGCGCCACCGGGCTGGCCCATTGCTGATCTTTCTTTTCAGCAAAGAGAGGGTGGACCTCAGGCCTGGAGCTGGGTCTTAAAATGGTCTCGTTAGCATCTTATTCATTTTAATAGTTACCTTATATTTATGGAAAATGATCCTGGTATGTTTATGTTGTGATAGAAAATCCTGTATTAAAAATGTATTTAAGTTTTTTAAAAGTGAGTTGTTTTTAAACGTTCTATAAATAATAGCAGAGGTGACAAAAAATAGCAAAGGTGGTATGAGGATGACTGAAGTTTCAAAAGCATTGACCCAGCGAATGGTCAATGCAGGACAAGATGCAATGGAAAGATTTGGAAGGGCGGGAGGTGGTGGCGGGCAAGAGCACTAGTGAAAGAAAACTATGAAAAGAAAAAGGGCCTGACATAGAAGTACCTAAGATGAATCTTCCATAGCCCTTCAGATCCCTCAGGGTTCCCCCAAAGAGTCTCCAGAACCAGGGAGAGGCCCCTGCGGCTGCTCCAACCAGATCTCATGCTGCTGCCCGACACGGGGCTCAGAGACCATGCAAAGAGCTGGCAAACCCAGGACAGCCTTCTCCAGTTGGTGAGAGTTTCCTGTGTTCAGTAACAAAAGCTTCTTACTGAAGTCACAGAGAGAACCACTGACCTACCAAGCTGAGTCCAAATGGCACCTTGCTAAGGCTTCTTCCCTCTCAGCACTCATTCTATAAGGAACAAGCTTCTGAGTGTAGCTGAGGGTCCCTGGATTTTCGAGCTGTAAGAGCAAGCAAAGGCAATATCGAGAGGTTTTACTGAAATGGAGAAGGACAGGTGGCAAATAATACTTCAAACAGTGATAAAGGAGGAAAAAAATTTTCAAAGTGAGATGTTTTGATTCTGTTGTGGTGACATTGGCTCTCACCGTTTTGCTGTGACCAGGGAGCGTTCCATTCCATCACCAAAATCCCAGGGAGCTTGGTTGTATGCTTCGGAACAGGAAAATTTATGAGCTTTGATATCAGATACCTTCTTAATGACTTCAGAACAGTAGTATTGATTACAGCCGTTCACAACAATATGCGCTCATTTACTTGAAAAACGAAGAGTCGCCCCATTATCTTAATCCGTCTCTGGAAATAACACATGCATTGCATCTCTCTTGCATGGCTGAATTTTTCATCCTAGATAAGCTCAGAGCATTTCGCATGAGCTCCCCTCCCCAGTGCAGTGGTTAATGTAGAGGCAGAGAACGAAGCCATGTGCGTCACAGTGAAAGTAAAAGCCCCACTTCTCTCTCTAGTTTTCACAGGGGGAGGGAACAATTTTGATTTTAGGCTTTCAGAAGTTCTAGTTTAAATATGTCTTCTAATTTGGAAAATATTGATCAGTATTGTCATCCTTAGTCACCTCTTAGGATAAGCTGCTTTACAAATTTAAAACGATATGATTGGAAAACTTCTTAGTCAAGTACCACAAATTTCTAATTTGTTTTATTGCCTATAAATTCCAGTTTAACACCTACCTGGAGGAGAAAAGTCATCTTCAGTGCTCAGAAGCTGTGCGGTTTCCACAGATCTGAGCAAACTGTCTGTGTTGACCAAACTTGTAAACACCAGAGCAGCACCGATGGTGCGTCCAGAACAAGTGTCACGGGAGGGAGGGGTTGTCATCAGACATACAGTCACTGATTCTTGAACTACACGAAATGCTCCCTCTTTTCATTGACCACTTAAAGTGCAGAAAAAGAAGTGACTAGATGGTGATTTATAATTTAAAGTGGTGAATGCAGCTGTGGTGGACATGGTAGCGTGAATACAAGATCGTCTGACCACGTTAATATGAAAAACGTCATTTAGCATAAAATTAAGAGCACAAGCTTCAGGATCAAAAACTCAGAGTTCTCTGTACTTGCTCGGGCAAGCCACTTAGTGGCACGGAAACTCAGCCTTCTCACCTGTGGCGTTGGGACAGTAACATAATGCCTACCATCTGGGGTGGTCGTGAGGTTTTTATGTTTGTTTTTTTATGGTGATAAAATATACATAATATAAAACTTATCATTTTAACCACTTTAAGTGCACAATTCAGTGCCATTAAGTACATTTTCATTGCTGTGCAAACATCACCACCATCCATCTTCCCAAACAGAAACTCTCGTCCCCATTACAAACTGACCCCTCATTCCCTCTCCGTCATTCCGCTTCCCCTGCCATCCTCCCTGGCATCCGTCATCCTGCTTTCTTGTCTCTATGAATCTGGCTACCCTAGGTCCTGCATATAAGTACAGTCATACAGTATTTGTCCTTTCATGATTGGCTTAGTTCCCTTAACATAATGTCCCCAAGATTCATCCATGTTGTAGCATGTGTCAGAACTTATTCCTTTTTAAGGCTGAAGAATATTCCAGTGCATGTACAAACCACATTTTTTTGTCCACTCATCTGTCATTGGACATTTGGGTTGTTTCCACATTTTGGCTATTGTGAATAATGCTGCTATGAGCATAGGCCTACAAAATATCTGTTCAAGTCCCTGCTTTCAATTCTTTTGGGTGTGTACACCTAGACGTGGCGTTGCTGGACATACGGTAATTCTAGGTTTCATGTTTTGAGGAATCACCATACTGTCTTGAGTTTTTAATGAGAAATTAGAACAAAGCCTTGGAATCCTTCTGAACTTTGCACTTCAAGCTTGTTATGGAAATAAAACTGATTTGCCTTC
>NW_007729275.1:113518-118105 GCF_000696425.1 Galeopterus variegatus | reverse complement strand
TAATGCTGCTATGAGCATAGGCCTACAAAATATCTGTTCAAGTCCCTGCTTTCAATTCTTTCGGGTGTGTACACCTAGACGTGGCGTTGCTGGACATACGGTAATTCTAGGTTTCATGTTTTGAGGAAGCACCATATTGTCTTGAGTTTTTAATGAGAAATTAGAACTAAGCCTTTGGAATCCTTCTGAACTTTGCACTTCAAGCTTGTTATGGAAATAAAACTGATTTGCCTTCCAAGCTCTAGCGTCTCCTCTCTTGTCCAAAGAAACTTTACAGATGTAGTAATCCCCTTTCTACAAACTGGTGGAGAGATACTTCCAAGTCATGGCTCCTGGTTAGACCATGAAATACTTGTTCCCGTGGACATATTATATTTTCTGATTGAGTTATTAAACCTGGCCCAGTTAACAAATAATGTAACCAAATGATAATAATAATATATAACTGTAAACCTGTAGGACTCATCCTGATAATTAACGTTTTCTGGAGCAGGGCTAAATGTGTCCTGGCTACCATGAGTGAGGGGGTGCTGCAGAGATTGCAGGTTTAGGAAAAGTAGGTTACAAGAAAATGTCTAGCAACATATTGAAATTTCTAGCTCTAAAGCAGGGAGAACATTCTTCCAGGAAGGTAATCTGGCTAGAGAATTTGTTGTTTATACTGAAGACACCTCTTTGGGTTATTAACACCTCATTTTACATTTTTTGATCTTTTTTTTCTTTCTTCCGAGGGCTCCATCCTGGGTCTTTTTCTCTCCTGACAGTCACATCCACGCAGTGGCTTCATACAATCTCTACTTGCTGCCTGCTTCCAATTTCCCACCTCCAGCCCAGCGTCCCTCCTCAGCTCCTTCATTTACTCCTTCATTTACGTGACAGCTTTTATTGAGTTCACACTCGTGTGCTGGGCACTGTTCTGGATACTCAGGATATAGCAGTGAACAAAGGAGACGTGGACCTCGCCCTTGGGGACTGACGTGGCAGTGGAAGGTGCACGGTCGGTAGGATGGCTGGGGAGGCGTCCAGAGAGCAAAACATGTAAGGTGACATCTAACATCCCTCTCAACACCTCCATCTGGATGACACCAAACCTCTCAAACTCGGTTTGCCCACAGCTGAATTCATGACCTTCCCCTTTTCCCTGCAATCCTACAAAAGGTGTACTGCCACTCTCCAGGTTAAGGCAAACACTCAGGCACCATCTGTAAGAACGTCCCCCTCCATCACACCTCTTGAGTATCTCCCGAATCTCTCCTTCTGTCTATCTCACCACCATCTCTTGCCTGGACTACCACGAAAAAGTACCCCTTTCTTGATAACTACCCTCACCCTGCAGCCAGAACGATCTTTGGAAAATGCATATCGGATCCCATTGCTCCCCTGCTACCACCTTTTAGTGGCTTCCCATAGCTCTGAGGTTAGAAGCCAGATGTATTACTATAATGTGCAGGCCCGTGTGGTCCAGGTCCTGCCTCCTTACCAGATTCAGATTCATCCAGCATCCCTTCCCCTGCCGTCCCCCCACAACTCAGACCACCGTCTAGTCCCTCCTTCTTTCCCCTCTCTGGGCCTTTGCACGGGACTCCATTTCCCCAAATGCTTCCCACTGTGTTCACCCAGCGAGCCTCAGCCTTCAGGTTTCGGCTTCAGTGTGACTTCTTTGAAGAGTCTTTCCAACCCCTCCACTCCCAGGTTAGTTAGAACCCATAGTTTTCCTTTCTCAGTGTTTCTTGTAGTTTCTCTCCACAGGCTTTTTTACATTCATTCATCCATTCCAGAGATATTTACCAAATGCCTTCTATGAACCAGGCACAGTTCTAGGTGCTTGGGATACATTGGTGAACCAAATAGACAAAACCCCTGCAGGGTTTACATTCTAGCAGGGGGAGAAAAAATAAATAAACATCATCATCCCCAAAATGACATTGTGTGTTAGAAGGTGAGATGGGCTCTGGAGAAGAAGTTGGGTGATGAGGAGGATGCAGGGTGGCTTGCAATTATGGCTCCCTGTGAGTCATTCTGTGATATGGTCGGTATCTTCCTTCCTAGTGTTCAGCTCCGCTGGGACTCACATTCTGTGGCTTTTCTCAGGTACAGAGCAGGTGCTGTTGAGTGAGATGCACAAACGAATGAGTGAGTGAATGAACAAACAAGCAAATATGGAAACAGAGACAGAATGGCCTGGACCTGGACCGGGCTGTAGCACGGGATGGGAGAATGGATTTAAGGAATATTTTATGCGGGTCCAGGCGGTGGTTTTTGGCAATCAAGGTGAATTGATGTACCGTGGTACAGAACAGCAGTGGTCTTACTGATGTGGGGGTTTCTGACTTGGAAGATGGTGCCACGTGGCCACTGTCTGCTGCTCTGGGCAGCATAGACATGTTAGAAGTGCTCAGCCTTCTCAGTTTCTCCTTTGCAGAGGCAGTGGGATTTCTGATCTGAAAAACATACCATCCGTGTACTCAGAGAAGAATTTTCCTATTCCATCTCTGTGTAAAAGTAAGTTTCTCTCCCATCTCCTAAACCTCCAATCCATTTAGCTTTCTCTGTTTGCACCAGTGATTCCTTTCTGGTGACAAGAAAATAGAGGAGCACTTTACAGAAACATGAAAACACTGCCAGCTCCAATTACCTCCACCTCACCTCATCCTGCAGTTTTTCAACTTCTTTTACTCTTGATCCAGAAATATGTGACTGCCAGCCAACCTAGAAATCCAGCTACACAGGCATGGCTGCTTGCCTCCTTGCTTTGTCTCTTTCCTCCCTGTTTCAGTTATACTGCTTATGCCATCACTTCTTGAAATTTGTTTCCCTGAATTGCTTGCTTGTATTAAATGTGCCCTGTGACTGTTTTCTGAAATATGCCAAGTTTTACAATCCGAATAGTTCCCAGGTGAGGATTTTCTGCATGCATTCAGTGTAATTGCACCCACATAGCTTGAGGCAGAGGGGGCAGAACTGGCCAAGGGAGCTGCGCTTCTCCTGTTCTGAGCCAGGTAGAGGCAGAAGGGTCCAGATAGGGGTGAGGCAAGGAAGGTGACTTGATAAGCCTTGGCCTTTGTTATTGAGATTAATCCTGGGGCTTTTCCATTTCAGACAAGATTAAGTGAGGATTTCCTCCTCTGGAGGATGAGTTTCTAATAGGATTGCTTGCAGCCCCCTCTGGTCCATCTGCCATTCTGTCATCCCAGAATTGAAATTCTGACTGTTTACACACAAAACCAAAGAACTGGCCCATATTAGATATTGGTTCTCAATTTCCTTTGGCTCATTAGTGGCATCGTTCTATGGTGGTTTTACGTTTGTCTGGAAAATCAAATCAAAGACTAAGTAACACTGTAAGAAACACAACAGATTTAAAACGTCTCTAGGGACCAAACTTAAAATCCTAGGATTTACCCTTTGGAATTTGAACGCATTTTCATCTTGCATGTCGAGTGGAGGAAGGTAAGAGGGCACAAGTCTATGATTTTTAGACTTTTAGCTCCTGTCTGTGGGGCAGAGCCCATGGGGTGGGCTGGAAGGTCATGGGAACTCCAGGTGGGGGGCAGTGCTATCTAGAAGGTCAGTCCTGAGCTAATTGGCCCAGCCCCTGGACAGTCAGGATCCAAGAGCAGCCTTCAGTTTCTGGGCAGGCTGTGTTGAATTATTGAAAGTACTTGGGCTTTGGAGTCAGACAGACTTGAATTTGAATCTTGACCCTGCAGTTACTGCCTTTATGATCTGGCCTGGTACACGTGGCCTCACTGTCTGCTTTTGTAAGATGAGCAAAAGTTGCACAAATTAAACAAGTTCATCTATGCAGGTGCTTCATAAAAGTATTTGATATGCATCAGGCCTCTGGTCCATGTTAGTTCTGTTTCTTTCAGGCCTGGGCAGCAGGGCACTGTGACAGAGCCTTCATCCTAGAAGGCAACTGGAGTATTAGCAAAACATCAAGACTATAAATGAGAAACAGAAAGGACTAGTTAGGGATTCCAGCTGCGAAGCTGTGATTCAGAGCAATGGCAGTGAGCCATGGAAGAGCTGGTGACCAGCGTGGGTTGTATCTGTATCTACCAAATAGGGACATGGGGAGCAGAAAGCTGGTGGCCAGCATTGGGACATCTTGTCCTGGGTCAACTTATCAGGGGGCACAGTGGTCAGGCCTGAGGCATTTAAGTGGGTCCTGGTGCCATGCCCTGTAGGGTGATACTGTGAGACTGAGCTCAGGGCAGAGGGGGCCACAGCAAGGGGCGTCAGCTGAGCCTGGGAGGGGTGAGGACGGCAAAGCACCGACGGAGGTGCCTCCTATTGTCCTCATTGTATTTCCACATCCTGAATCTCCTTCAGGTCTGCACATATGTATGGCTCTGGGAATAATTGTGAAGGAAAAACAGAAGACTTAATTCCAGTGTTTCAAAATGTTTGACATTCTGCAAAAAACAAACAGCATCTCTACTACTGATGACAATGACCTCGCTTATAATTGCTGTGGTTTGCTCTGAATTGATCCTAAACCCACTTCATCTGCTTTTTTTAAAAAATTTAATTTTATTTTGTCGATATACAATGTGGTTGATTATTGTGGCCCATTACTGAAAC
>NW_007729275.1:87923-112708 GCF_000696425.1 Galeopterus variegatus | reverse complement strand
GAGTAGTATTCCATTGTGTAGATATACCACATTTTCCGTATCCACTCCTCTGATGATGGACATTTGGGCTGGTTCCAACTCTTAGCTATTGTAAAGAGTGCTGCGATGAACATTGGGGAACAGGTATACCTTCGACTTGATGATTTCCACTCCTCTGGATATATTCCCAGCAGTGGGATAGCTGGGTCATATGGTAGCAGCTTTATCTGCTTTGAAGTGAACTTTCCTCACTCCTCATCCAGGACCGCACCATGACTTGAGCTTGTTCCAAATTGGGCTCATTAGCACGTCTCTGCCCTTTAAAGACTTATGCAAGCGGGTGTTCTCAAACTGGTGATGGCTTGTCAATAGTAATATCGACCCCTCACACTGGCTTCCAAACAGTTCTTCTCTGAGGTCAACTTCTTCTGGCCTCGCTTCCACTGTTGCAAAACAGTTCATGTACCCCAGTAACTCTTTACTGTGTACTGTGTGTATGTGTGTGTGTGTGTGTGTGTGTGTATGTATGTGTGTATCTCAGTGCAGGGAAATGCATTGAGGAGGTAACTATAATATAATATTATATATAATCATATAATATATGTGACATATATGATATATAATATATATATGTGATATATTATGATATATTATTATGATTTATAATATATATTATTATTATATTTATTGCATTGCATATAATATATATTCTATATATATTATATTATAGCTACCTCCTCAATGCATTTCTCTGCCCTGGGACACTGCTTAGCTGGGACCTTTACTTTGTCTCATTAACCTACTGAAACAAGTCTTCATTCTTTCCTTGCCTCCAGTCTTGCCCGTTCTAAACCATTTTCTCACTCCTTAGCCTTGGTGATCTTTCTAAAATGTGCATATGACCATGTCAGTCTTCTATCCAAATACTTCAGTGGCTTTTTGTTGCCTTCATGATCGAGGCCAAGCTCCTTCATAGCAAGTGCAGATGCAGATGGACGTGCAGGGGATTTAGACACCTCAGAGTAAGGTGTTGTCACCGCTGTCTGCCGCCTTCCCAGAACAGTTCACTAGGCTGATGACATCGAGCTGGGTTTTGAAGAATGGAACAGAGTTCACCTGGCAGGAGCAGAATGAGAAAGGCATTCCAGATAGAGTGAGCTTCATGTTTAAAGACAGTACAGGAAAAGAACAGCTTGGCATATTCACAGCATGATAAATAGTCCAGTGTTGTTGGACCTTAAGGTGCAAGGAGGGAGCGGCCTTCTTTGATCTACCAAGGAGCTTGGATTTTATTTTATAAGAGATGGGGAATCACTGAAAGGTGGTCAGCTGGGAATGATGAGTTTTGTATTTTAGAAAGAGGAGGTTGGTAAAGAGACGGGAAGAAGGAAGGTAACTTTCACTGAATATCTGCTGTGTGTCAGGAACTCTGCTGGATGATTTATCCAGGTTATTTCTTGTAATTTTTACCAGAACCCATTTTACAGATGAGGAAATTCAGATTCAGAAAGACTCTGAAATTTCTCTGAGCCCATCTAGCACATATGTGGGGGATCCATGTGCTTTCCACTAGGGTGGACGGCTGCGGGGACCAGGCAGCCTCCAGGAGCTGGGGCTGCTACGGCTGCTGGGGCATTGTGGGTTGGGTGTTCGTGGTCTGTCCTCCCTTCCCGGCTGCAGCCTCCCTTTTCCTGAGGCCACTCCACTCAGTACTACGTTGGACCAGCACTGGTAGTGTCTACCTGGCTGATGTACTAGTAGTCTGTAGGAGTTTTCTATTGCCACAAACCTAGCCACGTTATAACACTTTTTATTAGCTCACATGTGGCAGAGCTGAGTTTTCTGCTCTGGGTCTCAGAAGCTGAAATCAAGGCATTTGGATGGATTGAGTTCTCATCTGCAGGCTCTGGGGAAGAACCCACTTCCCGCCCCATTCAGATCATTGGCAGAATTCACTTCCTCACGCTTGTAGGATGAGGGTCCTCTCTTGCTTGCCAGCTGTTAGTCAGTGTCTGCTCTCAGCAGCTAGAGGCCACCCACATCCCTTGCTATGTAGTCCCCTCCACGTCCAAGCTGTGTTGAATCTTTCTTGGGCTTTGAATCTCCAACTTTCTCTTCTACCTTCAGCTGGAGAAAAGTGTGCTTTAATAGTACTCATATGATTAGGTCAGGCCTGCCTGGATTATCTCCTTCTGAAAGTCTGCTGTGACACAGAATAGAATCTAATCACAGGAGTTAAATCCATCATATCCACAGCTGGAGTGATTATGCAGGGTGTGTCCACCAGGGGCTCTGCTCTTGGGAGACAGCATCCCGCCTACCACACTCACCTTAATTACACGTATGTTCAGAATTTGCCATTATTTTAAATAAACATTTTCCTCCTTGGAGTAGCCCGGGTTTTTGTTCCTGTCTGCTGCCTAACACTTTTCCAGAAGTCTCTTTAGGAAAGGAGACCTTAGCAGGTGTTGCATTTCATAAATATTTCAGGAAATAATTTATTCCACTTTTGCTTAAGACAGACAGCTGCAGACCTCTCCCCTTTCTGTGCATACAGCCCTTGTGTCTTACTGTTCAGAGTGGGAAACAAAGAAGGTTCCAGTTATCACCCCCACCTACCTAGCCCAAAGCTACTGCCATTTAGTCAACGTGAAGCTTTCTCAGAATTCTGTGCCCTTCAGCCATGTGTTCAGATTAATGAAGAATCCAAGTTCTGCTCTTCATTAAAATGCTTTAGCTTATAAACCTTAATTTATGAGTTTTAAACTCTATAAATAATAGATATTTATGCTTATTTTCCATTTACAAACATTCTTCAATTGTATGAATCTTTTTAACAACAACAGAAACAAATGGTGAAGGAGAAAGCATTAGCAGGCTGTTGTTCAGGGAGGGGCTGAGTGGAGAGAGGGCTGGATGTGTGCGCTGGTGCTGCCCTGCAGACACTCGGACACCTGCCCCACGGAGCAGCGGGGTGACCTTGGGTGTTTGCATGTGCCTGGTTGGCACCCTCACGATTAGTCAGCATAAGAAATTGCCTCTGTTGGAGGACCTCAAGAGGAAAGCGCCTGAAGAGCGAGAAGTGTGTGCAGAAGAATTGAAGTTCACAAGGGGTCGAGCTCGATATCAGAGAATCATAAAATTCAGAAGCCAAGAGATAGCCTGTTTTCACTGCTTTAGAGCATGTTGAGGCTGCTGGCATCTTCCATGGGGAATTTCCCTAAGGCAAGTGATAAACTTAAGCCTTTGCCCATATCTCACAAAATTTGGAGGCTTTAGAAGATTTGTAAAGTTTATTAGGCTGTTTATGATAATTTGCAAAAACAGTTTGAATACTGTCTACTTGAGTAATTTTTATGATAAATTAAAAAATAAAAATCTTTTTTTTAATTGAAACATGATTGACTATACATATTTATGGGGTAGAGAGTTGACTGTCAGTATTTGTATTCAATATGTGATGATCGAATCAATATTATTAGCATGTACATCATTACAAATTGTAATTATTATTTGTGTCCCTTACCCCATTTCTTTCTAACTTCCCTCTCTCTCCCCCTTTCCCACCTCTAGTAACCATAGGTCTGTTCTCTCCTTCTGAAAGTTCAAAGTATTATTGTGGTCTTTGTTTATTTATTTATTTAGCTCCCATTTATGAGTGAGGACATGCATATTTCTCTTTCTGTGCCTGGCTCATTTCACTTAACATAGTTTTCCCTGAGCTCATCCATGTTGCTGCAGAATTTCATTCTTTCTTACAAATGGGCAACAGGTATATAAAAAATGCTCAGCATCACTAAGCATCAGGGAAATGTAAATCAAAACCTCACTGAGATATCATCTCACCCCAGTTAGACTGGGTATTCTCAAAAAGATAGAGAATAACAAATGCTGGTGAGGATGCAGAGAAAGGGACCCCTCCTACACTGTTGGTGGGGCTGTAAGTTAGCACAGCCACTATGGAAAACAGTATGGAGGTTTCTCAAACAACTACAGACAGAACTGACATACAATCCAGCAATCCCACTTCTGGGATATATCCAAAGGAATGGAAATTATCATGTGAAAGGGATACCTGCATTCCCATGTTCATCAGAGCTCTATTTACAAGAGCCAAGTTATGGAGCCAACCTAAATGTCCATCTACAAACAACTGGATAAGGAAAATGTGGCATATATACATAGTGGAATACTACTCAGCCATAAAAATGTATGACAGATTTTAAAATATTTGCGATTTTATTTTGTATAGATGATGGCTGGTACAGTCATAGCTTTACTGATAAAAATGAATGGAAATAGGTCTTTGAATTTTTGAAATGTTGTATTAGAGAAGACTTTCAAGGAAATGACTGTGTTCACAAACTGAGGAACAAGCATAATGGTTTTCAGAGGCCTAGAGAAGGGAGTCTAACATTTCTTTAGTGCTTACCTCGTATCATATTATCTGTACATGATTTTTTAGTCCCAATGGTGCTTGCTTTTCTGATGTTACAAATGAGGATGCAGGGGGAGAAAAGTTAATGGCTGTTCTTGAGCTGCCGTGCTCAGTGCTGCGACAGCATCTACCATGGGGCTTAGTGACCACAGGGCTCAGTGACACAGTCCCCTTCCATTGAAGCCACCAGCCAGGAAGGCACAACCACAGCAAAGAAGGGAAGAACTCACTTTGTTTTGTTTTGAGCTATGAGTCCAGCAAATTTAGTGCTTATTTGTTTATTTCTCTGTATAATCCTAGGATTCCTACAACAAGTGACGTATTCCCCACTAGCCATGATGACTTAAGCTCTTGAAGAGCAGTACCATCTGCTCTCTTCTGGGTTTCCCCAATCAATTTCAGCTGAAACTAGTGGCTGTTTATGTTATCAAGATGTTTTTCATTTGGACCTTAGTGTACCTCCTGGGGATTGAGGTTTTGGATGGAGGCTGTAAAAATCAGGAAATTCAGCCCAGCTTCTGATTGGGACTGGTCAGAGTAATAAATATGGAAAGCAGGAGTGGCTCCATTACCAAACCTTTATTGAAAATGTTGCTGGGGCCAGCCCGGTGGCGCACTGCTACAGTGCGCCTCTTGGGAGTGCGGTGGCGCTCCCGCCGAGGGTTCGGATCCCACATACAGACCGGTTCCCGCTCACTGGCTGAGCGAGGCGCGGGAGCAATACCGAGGGTTGTGATCCTGTGGCCGGTCCCGGTCCGGTACGGGCACGACACTGAGGGTTGTGATCCGTTGCCGGACACGAAAAAAGACAAAAAGGAAAAAAAAAAAAAAAGAAAATGTTGCTGAATATTGAAAAAAACATATTTATACAATCCCAGTTCATCTGAAGAATTAAGCAACAAAATAAGTGAATGCTTTTAGATAGAAAACTAACCCAGCAGGTTTTTTGATGTTACCAGTCTCATTTGACACCAAGACAAGTAAGGACTATATTTTTACTAAATCTTTCAGTCCTTCATTCAGGGAGAGTAGTGGTTCTCAACTGGGGGCAGTTTTTATCCCTAAAGAACATTTGGCAATGTCTGGAGCCATTTTTTTTCACAACTTGTATAAGGAGAGAGAGAGGGAGAGTGACACTGGCATCTAGTGGGGAAAGGCCAGGGACACTGCTAAACATCCTACAGTGCACAGGACAGCCCCAGTCACTCCCAACAAAGAACGATCTGGTCCAAATGTGGATAGTGCCCTTGCTGAGAAACTCTGGGCTAAAGAGAAGGAGTCCTACGGTTGTGTTGAGAAATAAAAACAGTATGTTGAGGAGAAAAAAGATGACTGTCCTCATGGACCCTGAAGGAAGAGATGGAGTTTTCTAAGCAAGGGGAGATAAACTCTCTGAGAGTTCAAGGGATAAGTATTATTCTGATTTACATGTTGACACACCTCCTTAAAGCAATATGCTGTTCATTTCCTAGGAGGTGGTTCAATTTCTTCTCCCTCAATGTTTTATATTCCCCAGAAGCTATTAAGTAGAAAGGTTCTTTTTAAAAGTGCTAGAAATCCACTTACACAGATGGTACAATCTGACTCCTTCTAGCAGTCCCTGAGTGTTTATACACATATGGGAAAGGGACTTGGGGCTCAGTTGCAGTGGTCCACTTTTCAACGTTGGAGTTGGTTTCTCAGGATTTGAACTTGGTTTGCTGCCAAAATGTGGCTCACTAAGGCAGTGTTTGACATGTAATAACTCATGAGTCCCTCTGATGCCTCGAACAACTCATTAAACAGATCTGTGACACAAAAAGAAGGTTATTTTAGAACACAAAATCCAAGCTACAGAAATGGAACACCTACACTTTCTTATTGTTCTATTAATGAAAGCTGATATATAAGCCCTTGATCATTTCTTTAATTTCTTATACCGTATTAATAACTTCAGCAAAATTTAAATTGAGTTCAAATCAGATGCTCTTATCTTTTAACAACTCCCATATTAAGCATATAATTAAAATGCTCCAGTTTAAATATTTTCCCCAAGGTATTAACTGCTAAGAGATTCACACAATGATGAAGTAGAGTTGGAGTGTTCATGGATGAGGGCTCAAGCTTTTAAGTACTTCGGATAGGGAAAAGGGATTTATTACAAGTGGTCTAATTGATATAAAAGAGGAAAGGTAAAAAAAATGCTTTTAATTACTCAGAGGTCTCTTGATATATCAAATTAGCCCTTGGTCTTTTAAGTAACTAACCTCCATCAATATTTGACTATGTTCTCTCCTTTGTGAATGTGACTTGGCAAATATTAAAGAGAATTTCCCAAATCAAAAGGAAGCTTTAAGTCATCTATGTGCTGGGAGTTCAAAAGTCCTGGGCTGGGTGGTGCTGGCTTTGATCTTCTTTGATTACTTCTGTAGCTTTGAGAGAGTCAGTGTTAGCACCCTGGCCTTTGCTCTCTTTGTTAACCAGCTCTGTCTTTCTTAGAGTAACTCTGTTACTCACAGAGGAACTGAGAGAAGCTGTCATAGCAAAGGTGGCATTTACCCAGGCTTTGAAGGGCTGGTAGACTTACCCAGGGTCGCAGAATGCCGCAACTCTTTCAGATGGAGGAGAAGGCTACCATTCATTAGGGCCTCCTTTCCCTTTTATGCTTGTGTCCCTGGATTATAAGTCTCATTTTACCAGTTCATCTGCATGCATATTCCCCCCATTTCTGAGCAAAAATAAGAAAGAAAAAAATACATCTGTTTGCCATGTATTAGAATGGACTCCAGAAGGAGATATGGAAGCTTTCTGGAGTGCCTGAGTTGGGGGGATGGTGAAGAGTATGGAGAGAAAAGTTTTTTCCCCTTCTACGATAATTTAATTGTGATCAGTGTCAAAAGAAGTAAATTTGGGGGAGTTATGCCTAGCCCTGGGACATCGAGATTCTAAGACCATCAATCAAACCACCTCTTGGACCAGAAGAAACTTGTGAAGGTAGAAAAGACTATCACCACCAATCCCTGCTACTTGCAGAAATCGTCTGCTTTGGTTATTGAGCTGAGGAGTTAGGGATGTCTTGAGGGTATCCATAGGGTTTTCATGGGTTAGGCTCCCATAAAATGGGGTGCCATTTGGGGCCATGTGGGGAAGATGGGGAGCTTGAAGAAATGACAGCTGATGAAAGAGAGCTGCTCCTGCTGGTGCTGGTGCTCATACTGATGATGATGGCTATCATTTGTTGAGTACCAGGCACTTTGCTCAGGTCTTTATATGCATTTCCTCATTTAATCCACAGATTAACCTTGTGACAGAGAAAGAATCAATAAAAAGCCAATTAATAAAAGGGCTTAATTAACTTTCTTAAAAGAATGTTACTAGTAAGTTTCAAAGCTGGGATTGGACTAGAGGCAGAGCCTGTGGTGTTGATGACTATACTATATAGTACTCTTATTATTATTATTACAGTTAAAGACCTTGCTGTCAAAGCCCATCCAGGAGAGCTCAGGAGCCTAACCCCTACATCAGAAATCCAGAAAGTTCCTTTGGACCTATAGGAATCATCCTCCCCCTAGCCTCTGACATAAGGAAGTGTGTCCTACCACTTGATCAGGACATTGGGTGTAGATGAGGATATGGCCTCTGGTCTAGGGCTGGAGCAATTCGCTGGACTCCTGGAGTGTTGAGAAGACTGGGAGGCCACCTCCTGGCTCAGTGAGAAGTCAACATTTTCTCTAGATGAGCGGGGTGGTAAAATGTGTGCCATGTTTGTCCTTTTATCAGGACTTAGGCTGCCAGGAAAGATGAACAGAGAAAGAACCACAGTTTTCTAGAGTTGTCTCTTCAAAAATATTAAGCCAGGGGAGGACTCGTGGCTGGAAGAGAAAGGAAGGCTGATGGGCTTTGAATGAGGGTCAGTGTTGTGTTAGTGGGCATAATATCAATGCCAGTGTTACCATTTACTGAGTGCTGATATGTGCCAGACACTATTCTAAACTCTTTGTTATCAATATGTAATAACCTTTTAATACGGCAGTTCTAATTAGTAGATAACTACTGTTATCCCTGTTTTAAAGACGAAGAAATGAGACAGAAACAAGTTAAACAACTTGTCTAAAGTCTGACAGCTAGTAAAAGATGGACCCAGGATTTGAACTCAGGCAGCCTTAACCACTTAACATTAAAGGCTCTCAAACTTTATCAAACCCAGAGATTCATGCTTATGAAAAAACTAAAGTAAAAGCAAATATGGTATACAAGAAAATAATTATTAGGTAAATGGTACCCTCACTTGGGCAGAAACACACACAGACAAACACACACACAGAACCATTACATTTTGATGATAAGCTCTGATTTTTACCTCTCTGTGTATTGTTTTCAAAAATGTTTTAAAATGACCGCACTACACGATAGACATTCCCCACCTTTTAAACAACAAATGCCCTACCTTGGCCATGCCCATTGTGACTACATGCACAGGAGGAGTTGTGAAAAGTGTGAAGCTTTTAGAGAGTCTTCAGGTTCAAGAATTGAGAAAAATAAGTGTATCTGAAAGGAAGCAGTGACCCCATGGGACAGATTTGCGTGCAGTCCTTTATTTGCTCAGACAGCAGATATTTCTCAAGCACAGCCTTGCATATGGTAGGACAGGAAGCCCCAGGGTGGAGTCCTAGTTGCCTGGAGTTTACACTGTACCTGACAAGGTAGCAGAAAACAGGGTGGCAAAGAAACGCTGGGATCAGGCAATGAAAGGATTCGATTGCTAGAAAGGAGAGTTTGGACTTTACTTGGAACACTACTTTGAGTTGCTAGCGGTTTAGGAAGAGTGACAGGGCATAGGGAGGAGGGTGGGCTGAGTGAGGGAGCTGGGGAAGAGAGGAGCTGACGCCGTTGTCTTAGTAACAGGTGCTTTGGGTGCCGTCACAGGAGCGGAGAGGGGGTTTCGATTTGAAATCCGTATGGAAACTGAAGATACTGACTTGCATTGGCTGACATGAGGGAGAGATTCAAGGATGATTCTGATACTTTATTTCTAAGTTCCTAGAAGTCAATAACAAAGAAGAGAAGGCGGTTAGGAGCCAATGTGCAGCTGAGAGAAAGGTTTGCTGCACACCCCATCTAAGTGGGTTTCCCCCTCTCTACCCTTGACTTTTTCCTCTAGCTCTGCCCCTTGTATTTCTTTCACAACCAATCACAGTGTGTGGTGATTTCATCTGTGTACCTGGTTTTGGTCTGTCACCCCCTCTGTAATGTAAATTACATGAGGACAGGACCATGCCTGCTCTGGGTCCCCTGCCTAGTGTAGGGCCTGGCACACAGCAAGCTATCAGCAATCATTTGTTAAATAAATAAATGAATTGAATAACTAGATATGTAGTGTTTGAGATTTCATCAGACTGTTCCAGAAGGCACGTTAAAATGCAGGACTGATTCCTCAAAGATAGTCTGGGATTCTACATGACAGCTTGAGACTCACTTCAATTGATGGTGAATAGCATGAGAACCAAGCGATGAGACCCCCACAGGAGAGAGTGCAGAGAGAGAAGAGACGGACCAGGCCCTGCAGGGAGGCCTACATCGGAGGGCTGGGGGAAGAAAGAAGATCCAGTGAGCAAGAAAGAGCAGCAAGAGACCACTGAGCCAGAGGAAGAGGAACGGTGTGCTCAGAAGCCTCGAGTGCTATGAACTGTCACTGTCATGCAGGAAAATGAAATGGGTAAAAGACAACGGTATTGGTAGTCTTGGTAACTAAGAAATCACTTCTACTTTTAAGTAAGGTAATTTTAGTAGACATCAGATTTTAAGGAATGAGTGTTGCAAGAATAGGAAAGAGACGATTAGCTCTTTGAAAGTTTTGGTAGTACAGATGCTCCCCAACTTACAATGGGGTTAGGTCTCGATAAACCCATCATAAAAAGTTGAAAATATCCTTAAGTCCAAGTGCATTTATGGCATGTAACCTACCGGACCTCATAGCTTATCCTAGCCTACCTTGAACATGCTCAGAGTGCTTACATTAGCCCACAGTTGGGCAAAATCATCCAACACAAAGCCTACTTTATAGTAAAGTGTTGAATAGCTCATGTAATTTACTGAATACTGTGCCAAAAGCGAATATCAGAATGGCATATCGGTACTCGAAGTGCCGTTTCCACTGAATGTGGTTGCTTCCACACCACCGTAAGTGGAGCCATGGGACCTGGAACCACTGTAAGTTGGGACCGTCTTACAGAAAAGAGAATGTTTTCTGATTTTCTGAGATGGAGAGCGGATTTGAGAACAGCTCCTTTTTAAAAAGCATAAAGGATAGTTGAGCTCATTTTTAGAAAGCAGGCAATGCACAAGGAGACAGGGTCAAATCATGTCCCTCCAATGACTCCCATGTTCCTCCATGGGAGAGACGAGTCCTCCCATGCTCCAGCCACTGGCTGTCCTCCCGCTCATCACCGGGCCCTTCTCTGTTTTCCTCATTCTCTCTGCGGCCACCCTTACCTCTGCCCACGCCCTGCTGCTCTCCTTCCTTCCTCCTCTCCAGTCCCCCTACTCTTTGCTTCCTCGTCCCCTGTCCCCCAGTGAGTGAGGCCTTTCCCAGATCACAACCCCCACCCCTCAGTCTGCTCTATGCTTCTTCATGGTATTTTGCACTGTCACTATGTAATTCCCGGACTTACTCTATCTCTTGTTTATCGTCTTTCCCCACTTGCTACCACATAAGCTCCAGGAGAATAGAACAGTGGCAGAGCAGTATCTCAGGAAAGTGCTCCGTAACTACTATTAAATAATAAAATGAATGAATACAGTCAAGTACGAATTGAATTTTCCTGAATCTTAGCTTAACAACTAACAGCCATTCTCCAGTGCCTACTTGTCGGTAGGTCAGATTCATAACCACATTTCGTACGATAGAGGAATCTGCCTTTCCCTGTTAGAGAGTAGATAAAAGCCTACTAAGTTATGCTAAACCTGTCATTTCTCTTTCTTCTAAGGAGACTGGTTTTCAAAGGACTGAGACTGTAAATCAGTGACAGAGTTTTTGTTGTTTTTTATATCCTCAAATTTCAAAAAATAAACTTTTAAAAAGAACAAATAGATAAGAAAACCAGGTAAGAAAAAATAAAAGTAGGAGAACAACTTGAAGCCAGAGTTAACATCAGTTACATTAAAACGAACAGCACACGACAGTGAGACCTGTTAGGATGGCTATTGTCAGAAAGAAAAAAAACAGCAAGTGCTGGGGAGAGTGTGCGTAAGAAAAAATAAAAGTAGGAGAACAACTTGAAGCCAGAGTTAACATCAGTTACATCAAAACGAACAGCACACGACAGTGAGATACCGGCTCAGACCTGTTAGGATGGCTATTGTCAGAAAGAAAAAAAACAGCAAGTGCTGGGGAGAGTGTGCAGAAATTGAACCCCGTGTACACCGCTGGTGGGAAAGGTAAATGGTGCAGCCACTATGGAAAGCAGTATCCTCAAAAAATTAAAATAGAATCACCATATGATCCAGCAATCCCACTTCTGCATATACATCCAGATATCTCGAAGAGATATTTGCACCATCATGTTCCTTGCAGTGTTGTTCACAGTGGAAACAACTTAAATTTCATGAGCAGATGAATGGGTAGAGAAAGTGGAGTATGTACATACAGTGGAATAGTATTCAGCATTCAAAAAAGAAAATCCTGCCATTCGTGACAACATACATGAACCTTGAGGACATTGTGCTAAGTGAAATAAGCAGGTCACAGAAGTACAAACAGTGCACGATCTCACTTATATGAGGTATCTAAAATAGTCAAACTCATAGAAGACGGTGTAGAATGGTGGCTGCTGGGGGCTGCAGGCAAGGGCGATGGGGAGTGGCTATGCAGTGGGTGTAAAGTTCCACGTGTGCAAAGTGAATGGGTCTAGAGAGCAGGCGTCCATCATTGTGCCCACAGTGAGCACTACTGTATTGTACACTCAAAATTTAAGAGGGTAGGTCTCATGTTCAGTGTTCTGATCACAATAGAAAGAAAACACATGCCACAAGGACCTGCAAGAGGTGGCTAAGTCAAAAGACCATGTGTTAAAGGTGCCCAAAGGCAAAGCACCCCTCGGGCAGGAGGAGTCTAGCTTGAAAAGGGAGCTCTGGGTATGACGGACAGCATCCTCCACCACATGCCACCACAAGGGACGAGTTTCCAGAACCATTTCTTAGAGCCGAGCAAGTAAAATCCACGTGTTTTTAGGGACAGCGAATCCCTGAGGGCCAGCAGCCCAGCAGAGAGAAACTGAAAAGGGAGGCGGTGGAGAGTCACAAACCAGGACGCCCCCCTCGGAGTCTGCCCTTGATATTCTCCCCAGTCCAGTTTTCTGACATTTCACCTCTTCCTATGGGGAGTGACAGTGGGGACCGGAGCATCCAAGGCCTCTCCGTAGAGCAGCAGTTGCTCCACATTCTGTGTGTGGCTGGCACCTGGCCGCTGCTGACGCTGGAATGGCTCTAGACAGGTACAAGGCCACCTTGGAGTCTCAGGGCACTCCCAGGGTGAGCCCAGCATCTCCGTCACTACCTGTCACCCTCAGAGAGCGTGTTCTCTGCCCTCATAAATGTTATTGACTCGGCTCAACAGGTTTGCAAATAGATGTTCTGCTATTGAAAGAAAAGTTAGAAAGTCAAAATTAAACCTATCCGCTTCCTTATTTCCAGCCATCTCTTGGGGTCTGTAACCTCATGCTTTTAGTCTATGCCTTTAAAAACAGGACTTGAATGAAATTTTGGAAATGCCCTTTTGCTTCTGAATTACCTAGCAAAGGACCTCTCTTCCCTCAGTCTCTTGTGGCTTCCACCATTGACAGCTAACGAGGACCTAAGTTTTCTGTCCCTGATACGACTTGTGAGAGAAAGCAGATGAGCGAGAGGTTGATGACAGGAGAGAGGAGGGGACACCGCCCAGATGGGGCCACACGGAGGCGAAGTAACACGTTGTTCCTCGTTGTTTTAGTATGGTTTTCCTGGTCTCCTGTTCAAAACCCTTGGAGGCGCCCCGTTGCTGAGCAGCCCAGATGGGGCCACACGGAGGCGAAGTAACACGTTGTTCCTCGTCGTTTTAGTATGGTTTTCCTGGTCTCCTGTTCAAAACCCTTGGAGGCGCCCCGTTGCTGAGCAAATAAGATACAAACGCTTTAACATGTCACTCAAGCCTTCGACCGTCTCACTCCCTCCTTCTTTCTTTCTGAATTTCCCATTTTTCCACTGAATCTTATACTCCTTAGCTGAAACAGACTCCTTGCCAGTCACGTACTTCCCACACTCTGGGCCTCTCCTTGCTGTCTCTTCTACTGAACAGCGTGTCCCTCCCTGTCTTTACAAGTCCAAATCCCAGCTGACTGTCAAACCGTTCTTGATGTCTTTGAGGGTACCTTCCTGGAAACCCGGGGCCTGAGCTTTCCTTGTTCTTTGTGGGTATTTCTGTTAAGATGCATGTCACTTTCCTCCTGGTCTCTGCAGTTTGTTTGTGTCTTGTCCCTTCCCTGACTGAAGAGCTCACATGTTCCTTGGTGAATTCTCCAAGTGATGGGAATAGAACAAAAACAACATCAGCTGGCATGTGCCGGATGCTCACTGTATCCCTCCTGAATTTCTGCAAATTGATGAATTCACACTAAATGTGAATTTCTCAGGATTACACACCAGGTCCCTCACCTCCTTATCATTGAGATTTAGCACAGTGCCTGAGACGTCACTGGTGACCAATCAGTGTGTCATGGATAGATGATATAAGGATTTATATAAGCACCAAAGCATGCTGTAAAGGTTTGTTGTGCTTAAGCTGTCTTTTAAGACTCTCCCCTCACTCTTAGTCTTAATGGTTTCTTTTTGTAAGGTATCCGGCACTTGAAAGTTTTCATATCTAACCTTTTCTCTGTGGAATCTCAGCCTTTCTTAGTCAAATTTTCCATTTTGAAAAAGAAATAGCTTACTGAAATGGCAGGATATCAGGTTTACTTTATCTCTTTAACGTGAGAAAGAAAATATATACCTGGGTTAAAATATGCAGAACGTGGGAAATAAAACATTCAGTTGATACTTTAATAATTAAACTAAATTTTGTCACCAAATGATAAATGCTGCTAAATCAATAAGATATGCATCAATTAGCTAATCATGCAACCAGAGCATTATACAACTTGATTGCCTGGAATTGTGTAAAAAAAAAAAAATCAGTGAAGAGAGTAGTTTAATCATTATAATATTGATAAATATTCAAGACCAGTGAAACTTGTCTCTTAGAGTTTGGCTGTAATGCCATCATATTAATAATGGTTTTGCCATTATTAATTTGCAAATTAACTTCTACAGTCTTTCCCTCCCTTAAGAACCTGATTTTGGTCTGGTTATTGTTTGTCTGTCATTGCCATTATTTATTCTTTTTAAAATTTTGGCTCAGTTATTAGCATTCCCAATAAATGAAGTCATAAAAAGAGCACTAAATATGGATCAGAAACCCTTAATTCTCATCTTGACTTCAGTCAAGATCAGAATCATCCCTTTGAGGAGGCTTAGTAGGCAGTGCTCATTACTTTGTAGGGGAATGTAAAGAATCCCATAAATCTACCCTTCCTCCTCCCAGTTCCTACAATTCTATGAGACTTTTCTTCCCCCAGCACAGGCTTTTCTGGCCTGAATTTCCACGTCTCTTCCTCTCTCTGTGGTTGCCCTAGTCTGTTTTGTGCTGCTTATAACAAACTATCATAGGCTGGGTAATTTATAAAGAACAGGTTTGTTTTCTCACAGTTCTGGAGGCTGGGAAGTCCAAGATCGAGGGGCCAGCACATTTGCTTGTCCAGTGAGGGCTGCATCCTCCAGCGGGGAGGAAGGCTGTGTCCTCATGTGGCAGAGGGAAGAGCAAGCTAGTCAAACACTGTGTGAAGCCTCTTTAATAGGGGCCTTAATCCCATTCACAAGGGAGGAGCCCTCGTGTCCTAATCACCCAAAAGGTCCCACCTCTTAATACTATCACATTAGCGACACCTGAATTTTGGAGGGGACACATTCAAACCATAGCAGTAAGGCAGGATCAGAGCAGCTCAGACTCACACCTAATCTGGTAGGAGTAGCTGAAAAGTGTGAAGGGGTATCGGGAAGAATTGAATATCACCCCTCTCACACAGGAGATTGGTCATTCTGCTATAGCAAGTGGTATGCAATGGTGGGTTTGTGGAGTGTTCTTTCTCATAATACACGAGAGTATACCATCAGGAGACAGAACAGCCCTGGGACATACCATCAGCCCCAGAACAGCCCTGATTGGGATCACTGTAGCCACATTGCAGGAATGTGGGACAGAGAATAGAAATTAAAGACTGCATGAGAAAAGAATACAAGGATTCTCTTAGGGAAAAGGTGTAGAGCTGAATCACTATTTAAGGAACTTGTTCCAACTAGGGGTCCAGGAAAAAAGAATTATGGATGAGTTTTTTTTTAAAAAAATTGAGATATAACTCAAATGCCATAAAATTTACCCTTTTAAAAATTGTACAGTTCATTTTAAAAAAATTGAGATATAACTCAAATGCCATAAAATTTACCCTTTTAAAAATTGTACAGTTCAGTGGTTTTTAGTGTATTTGCAAGGTTATGGACCATTACTCTATCTAATTCTAGAACATATTTATCACCCTAGAAAGAACATTGTACCCATTAGCAGTAACTCCCTATTTCCCATCCCCTATCCCCCAGTGCCTAACAATCATGAACCTACTTTCTGTCTCTATGGATTTGTCTGTTCTGGACATTTCATATAAATGGAATCATAAGATATGTGGCCTTTTGTGCCTGGCTTCTTTCATTTAGCATAATGGTTTTTTTTTTTTTTTTTTTCTTTTTCCGTGTCCGGTAACGGATCGCAACCCTCAGTGTCGCCCCCGTACCGGACCGGGACCGGCAACGGGATCACAACCCTCGGTGTTGCTCCCGCGCCTCGCTCAGCCAGTGAGCGGGAACCGGTCTGTATGTGGGATCCGAACCCTTGGTGGGAGCGCAGCCGCGCTTCCCAAGCGGCGCACTATAGCAGTGTGCCACCGGGCCGGCCCTAGCATAATGTTTTCAAGGTTCATGTTGTAGTATGTGTCAGTACTTCAGTCTTTCTTATGGCTGAATAATATTCCATTGTATGGATATACCATATTTTGTTTATCCATTCTTCAGTTGATGGACATTTGGGTTGTTTCCACTTTTTGACTATTATGAATAATGCTGCTATGAACATTTATGTACAAGTTTTTGTGTGTTGTGTACAAGTTTCAGTTCTCTTGGGTATATACCCAGGAGTAGAACTGCTAGCTCATATGGTATCTCTATGATTAACATATTGAGGAACTGCCAAACTGTTTTCAGAGACATCAGCACCATTTTGCAGTCTCACAGGAATGTATGAAGCTTTCAATTTCTCCATATCGCTACCAATACTTTTTATTGTCTGTATTTTTCATTATAGCTATCCTAGTGGGTTTAAAGTGGTACTCACTGTCGTTTGATTTGCATTTCCCTAATGATTAATGGGTGCCTTTTCATATGTTTAGTGGCCATTTATATATCTTCTTTGGAGAAATGTCTGTTCAAATCCTCTGCTCGTTTTTTAATTGAGTTATTTGTCTTTTTATTATTGAGTTTAGAAGAGTTCCTTACATATTCTGGATACTGGACCCTACACAGATATATGATTTGCAAATATTTTCTCCAACTCTGTGAGTTGTCTTTTTCACTGTATGAATAGTGTACTCTGAGGCACAAAGGTTTTTAAAAAATTTTTAATAAAGTCTAATTTATCTGTTTTTTCTTTAGTTATGCTTTGGGGTCATATCTAAGAAACCATTGCCTAATCCAAGGTTGTTAAGATTTATACCTATATTTTCTTCTAAGAGTTTTATACTTTGAGCTCTTACATTTAGGTCTTTAATCTATTTTAAAGTGGTATTTGCATGAGGTGCGAGGTGGCAGTCCAATTCCATGAGATTTTGATAGACTAAATTGATCAGTTCAGGGTGTCCAAGTACTCTGAGGAGTGAACTCTAGGAGCTGTGCCTGAAGGAACAGCAAGAAGGTCGCTTTCCCCAGTGATCTGGTGCTGAAAAAGCCTGGTTGTCCTGATGGTTTAGAGAGAAAAATGTAGAGAGATCAGGTTTATGTATTAAACTGGACCCAGCTGGATTCTGTAATCAGGCAGAATGTATACCTTGCAAATTCTCACACTCTGATGAAGAGGACCTTACCTTCTAAATGATAAGTTGATGATATGATGATTCAGATATCTACAAAAGGCGACCACTGTCTAGCAGTGAGGCATGCGGCTGCAGTCCTTTAGTTGCTATGAACATAGGAATAATACCTTTATACTTTGTGATGATAATGTGACAGATTCAGGGAGCCCCACTGGCCTGGACAAAGAAAGGGAATTAAGGAGAATGAGCTGGTAACTAACCAGCTCAATAGTTAAGAATAATATAGAGAAATTCCCTTTATGACATGTGATTATTTACTGAAAATGTTGTCTTTTCTTCCTACCTTGTATTCCTTAGCTAACATTTATTAACCGCTGTTCTCCGTGGTCTCTTACATTTCTGCATGTCTTCTGACAGCCCCACCCACTAAATGCCAGTATTGCTTCAACCCAAAATATCCTCATAAATTTTGATCCCCTGTGAAGTAATCCTTCCCCCTTTAGAACCACTCATTTTGGTGTTTATTTCTTCATGACACTCAGGCTTCTTTGTACCTCTGTCATGTGATAAGGTACCTTGAATACAGGTGATGCTGAGCATATGTTTGCTGACCTTAGTTAAATCTATGCTTGCTCCTCCTCCTGTTATGCTGCAGTTGAAAAAAAAAAAGACTTAATTGTGTCCTTTGAAAATTTTGACCATTTTTCATGGAACTTGACAAACAAATTCTAGAATTTATATGAAAGGGTAAAGGACCAAGGATAGTCAAGACAACTTTTAAGGTAAAAAATCAATGTTGGGGGAACTTGTCTTATACTAGTTAAGTATACCAGTTCTGATCTTACACCATAGTAAATAAATGCAGTATGGCATTGGCATAGTGATAGACAAATAGATCAATGAAACAGAATAGAGAGCTCAGAAATAGAGCCTCATGTGGCAGAGAGTGGATATTTATTTATCAAACTATTTTCCTTTACTCCTGGGCATAATCTAAACTACATTTCCCAGCCTCCTTTCTGATCCCTGTGACTGAGTTCCAGCCAGTGGACCGAAGGCAGAGTGATACTCACCACTCCTAGGCCTGGCCCATAAAATCCTCCCATGGACAATTCATTTCTCTCCTATCTACCAGCTGAATGTGAAGGTCTCTTGAGAACCCCAGAGTAGGGCCAAAACCACAAGGTGGAAGTAGCCTGGGTCCCTGAGTTCTGCCTGGAGGAGAGCACCCCAGGACAGCAGACCATCTAGAGCAGCTGTGTTAGATGATTTGTAATCAAAAAGTAAACTTTTGTTAAGTTACTAAAATTTGGAATTGTTTGTTGGCCTCCTCCAATACATCATGTCTGCATGGAAACTTGGCATACCACAGTTGGCTATGCAGATATTGCAGAGAAGTGGGACTCTGTGATATGCAGGGCTGGGACAATTGGCTGTCTACATAAAACAAAAAAACAAAAAAACAAATTCGATCCCTGCCCTGTGCCCTATTCCATTTAGATTAATAATCTAAGTGTGAAAAACAAAACTATAAAACTTTTAGAAGAATACATAGGAGAACATTTTTATGATATCAGGACAGGGAACGAAAGTCTTAAGATACACAAAGTACAGATCAGTAAGGAAAAGACTGATAAACATGAACTACATTAAAATGAAAAGCTTCTGAATAAAGGCACCGTAGTGCGAAGAAAGCCAAAGGCGGAGAATATTTGAAATATCCATCCAATAAAGGATCAGTATTCTGAATATTCAGAGAACTAGGGCAAAACACCTCAGTGGAAAAATGGGCAAAAGTTATGGGTGGGCATCTTATGGAAGAAAAGAACTGAAGAGCCAATAGCTATATGAAATAAAACCTAACCCCGCTACCTGTCAGAGACTTATAAATTAACATCAGTTAGCATCATGTCCAACTGATTGCCAAAATTAAAGTCTGATGGTGCTACATTTGTTACCTGTGGTTGGTGTGAATTGCAGTGAGTGATCTGGAAAGCCGTTTTGAATATCTAGAAGGTTGAATAAACTTCCTTCTGTCCCAGCAATTTTGACCGTGGAATTGGTGAGTTTTATACTTCTTAAGCTTGGCAGTCCATTGTGTTATTATTCTCACCTTTTTCTATGTCTGAAATAGTTCATCATAGTTTTTAAAGACAATCACACTCTCATTTTTCTCTTTAGTCCTTCATCCTACAGGTATTATCAAATTTACCTCAATGCCTGCTTTCTTCTTACTTACAGCAGCCCATCTGATATGTAGCTTTGAATCCTTTCCAAGTTCCTATGAAAAACTGATTTGGTATAATGACTAGCTGCAGAATTTAGCATGTCAGTTAATACCTAATATGTAAAGGTCTGCCATACACCAGACACTGCTCTGAGTGCTTCCTTGTGCTAACTCTTATATCAGCCTTTAAAAATCCTCCTGCATGAGCTCTTTTAATTCTCACAACAGCTCCATGAGGGACCTTATCATTATCCCCACTTACAGATGAATAAACTGAGGTGCAGAAAGGTGGCGAGTGGAGGAGGTGGTATTCACACCCTGGCTGTCTCACTCCCGAGTCTGCACCATTAACCACCTGGCTGACGTTTCTGTTGCTGTGTGGCCAAGTGAAAGGGTGGATAAATTGCCTGGGTCATTCAGGCCAGAGTAGATTACGGTTGGTTTGGAATGAGGTGGCTGAATTAGACACGTGAACTGCTTCCACTGGCTGAATTCTTTGGACTATTTTTCTGGCTCATGTTTCTGTTGCTGTGTGGCCAAGTGAAAGGGTGGATAAATTGCCTGGGTCATTCAGGCCAGAGTAGATTACGGTTGGTTTGGAATGAGGTGACTGAATTAGACACGTGAACTGCTTCCACTGGCTGAATTCTTTGGACTATTTTTCTGGCTCATACTAGCTGTTTGTTTATTTCCAGTTGTTTTCTTCTCCTCACTAGGCAATGGTTTAATGTTTCCAGCATTGTTGTGAAGTACCTGGAGGATTTATAGAATTCAAGAGCCATTTCCAAATTCAGGGTACTTTTCACTTACTGAATAATGCATCTTTAATTACTGGCCAATTTAAGCCAGTTTTCAAAGCATAGAACTGTTTATTGCCAGCTGTACCTTACAATAAGGAACAAGAATGGAATTTTGCTTATTTTATTTTATTTTTTGGTAGTTCAAGCCCTCTCTCCAAGGGGAGTACATAGCTTCTTTGACAATTGTACTTCAAACAGATGAATCTCTTCCTAGCCTGGAAAGCGGCCAAATCTCTAAATTCACACATTCACTGAATAAAAAATTGTATATAAGAGAATGGTGCCAGTTGCAAGAGAATTTAATAAAAGGGCATTTGAACTCTATAAATTGTACAAAATATTTCTCTTCTTAGGAAATTTTAATAAATTGTTAAATAAAAGACTGTGAAAGGTTTTATGCTGGATTCAGCTTCTGCTAAACATTTCAGTGAATAGATTATTCTGCAGTGTGTCAGCAGTAGGCTAGACATGAGCTAATTCCATATGAAGTATTTCCAGTGGCCGAGCCTCCTGCCTCCCTACCCACATACGAAATGTCACACAAACCTCCAGAGATTCTCTGAATTCTACTACTGAACTGATGAGTCCCTTCGATAATTCAGAAGCTAAGACTCAGTGTTTTGCAAGTTCATGGTGTTGCTTTTCCTGACTGGGTTTGGATCAAACACGTGCATGCTTTTTTATGTGACACACAGGACACAGCACAGATCCTTTAGGTGGAGTTTCAGTGCACGTATTCTGTTTGTATAGGTCAAATGCATTCTCTTAGACCTATTTAGAACTGTTAAAAAACCTTGCACAGCACCGTAAAAGAATCATAAGGCATAGAAATAGCATACTCTTTTTCCATTCTAAATATGCTTCTAAAGAGAAAACACAAATCTCACCAACTTGAAAACAGATCTTCAGGTCTTCAGAGGGAGAAAAGCAACAAACTCTTACTCTGAATGGTTGAATAAAACCCCTAGACGTTATGAACACTAAAGCCATTTTAATAATGTTATCATTCTTATGCAGACCCTATCTAAATAGAATGTTATGACTATCCTTTTAAAAGGATAAAAACAAAAAATTAATCTTTCGCTAAGATGCTGTATTCTTCTTCCAGCTGTCATTGCTTATTTTTCACGGTAGATGGTCAGGTTTCTACGACTGAACAGTTTTATTCCAAACAAGTGGTAATCTCAGTACATTCAGGCTCTCTAAATTAATAGATTAGGCCTCACAGCTGTATTCAGAAGTGTATATAAAAGATTTATCCTTTAACAGGGAATAGGTGGTTGTGTCATTGTCTTTAGGAGATTGCCATGTAAGGTTTAGAAAGATCTAGAAGAAAAGTTTGGACCACAACAATTTTGTATATTTAAGTCTGAGACAAACACCCATCCCAGTATGCCATATCTTCAGAATGTCAGAGCAGTTGATTATAAATAAGTTGTCCTATAGACATGGAGATGATTTCTAGTTTGTTTAGTAAACTGCAACTATCAATAAATGTCTTCTGACTTTGAAATAAACTAGGCTCTAATTCAGGGTCCTCCCAGTTTTGTGTGGCCTTAGCTTTTCAGACAAAAAGCTTTCATGAGTTTCAAGGGATTCTGTGTCTATGCTCCCTGCGCCTCTACCTTCATCCTGAGCCTCTTATTCTGGAGATAAAATGAGCTGGGTTTCTGGGAGCTCTCAGTAAACTTCCCGAGCTAGTGATACATGTGTATATTCTTATTCTTACTTCTTCTGGGTCAGTCACACTGTATTTCAAAAAAAGAGCTGCTCATCCTCTAGGAGTTATCAAATAAATGTTTATCATATACATATACAATTGCACATACATAATCAAACTGTGTATGTTTGCACATAAGTGCTCATGTGTGTAAAATTTCAGAGGAGTGAAGCTGCTCTTGGTTTTCATGGATTCCCTTCCAATGCAGGAGATTTGTGTGACAGATATTTATGCAGTGACTAAAAGAAGTTCTTTTCCACATACAGTTTCAGAGAAATTCTTGAGAAGTATTTTTCAAGGTCACTCACTAAGAGTCAGGTCAAGTTCTGAAGTAGATGATGGCCTTAGGATTGGTTGGCAAGTGCAAGTGGTGAGGGGCCCATCCATTTTTCATGAAGGTGTAATTAACACCCTGACTGCCTCCCACAGGTTCAACCTTTGGGAATGAAGAGCAACCAGCTCTGAAGGTGGTTCTGCCTTCTAAAGACACACCCAAGGGGACCAGCAGGGTGGCCCCTCCAGCATCCTCCAGTGTGACAACACCCCGCAGGAGTTTACTTCCAGCACCAAAGTCTACTTCTGCACCTGCCGGTAAGACTTTCTGCCTTGGAGAGGCTCCATAGTGGAGTGCCCTTTCTGCATTAATAAAAAGTCCTTTGAAAGCCCCTGTGATATCTGTTATTTAGATGTGATGACAGCTGAATTTTAAATAGCATTTAAAAATACTACTACTACTACTAATAATAATATCACTCTTTTCAAGGCACTTTCATACATTCATATGTTTAAATTCTCATAACTGCCTCTCACTCCTCCCCTGAATGGTAACCCTTTGAATCACACAGAAAGCATGAACCAAGCTATTTTAAGCAGATTGGCATGTGGCTCAGGGAAGAGGATGCTCATGAAATCATGGGAAGGACTGTAGGAGCAAGGTGTAGGCTGCACCTCCAGGAATGAGTCCCTGAACCCCAGAGGGAACCACTCTGTGCCCCGTGCTGGCTCCAGGCTTGTACTTCCAAAGCTAGGTGGGACCCAAGGACTGGCTGCTACTGTGGCAAGGTTGGCTCCAGAGCTGTGCTGTACCTGCTAGATCTGTGCTGCAGAACATATCCCTGTGTCCTGCCTCTTCACACCCGGGAAGCTAGTGCCTGGACGTGAGGGACTCAGCTGATGCAAAGACAGAACAAGCGAAGCTGCAGAAACTCCCAAGGCACCGCTCTCCTCCCGTATCTGACATGAGTGCATGGTTTGCCTGCAGGATGTCTGCACATGTGGTCCTTAGCTTTCCATCTTCTGCACTGTAGAAGGCTCTCCCAGGAAGGTAGAGTGAATGTTGAGCCCCAATCTACCATAGATGGCTACCCACATTGGCATTTATTCCTCCTTATTTTCATTCTATGCTCATATAATCATACATTAGTGTATATATATATATATACATACATATGGGTTTTATGGTTTTTTTAAAACGAGATTTCATTTACCCATTTTTCTACATGTTGCTTTCCTTTTTCAAAGCACATCATGAAAGTACCTTTAAGTCAGTGTTATGGCTCATTCTTTTCAGCAGCTGCATGGCGTGGGTATGATCCATGACTCATTCAACCATTCCCCCACTGATGGGTGTTCACCATGTAACTTGTATTTGCTGCGACAAACAGTGCTTCAGTAAATAGCTTTGAATATTGGCATCCTTGCCATGGGATCAATTCCCAGGCATGAGATTGCTTTGGTTGAAGTATTAATAGAAATCCCTAGATTCCTTTTCAAAGAGCCTACAAGGTTTCACATTTCCACCCATATCCCTGCTGGGAATAGGTGTTATCCCTTTCTAAAATTCTGGTCCACTTGGTGGGAGTAACATGTTATCTCAATGTTATTTTAAATTGTATCTCTCTGACCACTAGACTAGCAAGAGCCCCTTCCTCTGTGCTGCAGTAACACCTTGTAATTCCTTTTTGTAAGACTTAAATGGGCTTGCTTAGTTTTGTTCCTCCTCAGGGGAAAGCAAGCTTCTTGGGGCAGTGACCTTGTCTGTTTCATTAAATACAGTATCCCAATTGCTTACCACAGTGACTGACTCACAGTAGGTACTTAGCATCTATTTGTTAATAGTTGAATGAATGAAAGATTGAGTGAGTGAATGAATGAATGAATGCCACGTGGCATTTGAATCTTTCAGTTCCAGCTTATTAACACTTTGGCTTTGGTTTAATTAGGAAATAATCAGACAAGGCTATGGTAACTTAAAATATAGTTGTGGGGGGCTGGCCTGGTGGCGCACTGCTACAGTGCGCCGCTTGGGAGCGCGGCAGCGCTCCCGCTGAGGGTTCGGATCCCACATACAGACCAGCCGCTCACTGGCTGAGCGAGGTGTGGGCGCAACACTGAGGGTTGCGATCCCATTTGCTGGTCCTGGTCCGGTACGGGCGCG